>NC_033632.1:702037-942290 GCF_001540865.1 Ananas comosus | reverse complement strand
ATTGAAGACCATGCAGCTGAGAGGATAAGGTTAGCAAGTCGTGAGCTGCGTAGGCGAAGTGCTCGAATTTATCATGGAGGCACCCGCAACAGAAATTGCCAACAACAACATAATATTCTGTAGAAGTGAAGAATATTGCGTCGACTAATTATTACTGTAATATTAGGCCATGATCTAGGTTCAAAAATTAGGTGAAAATAATGTTTCGACTGTAAAATAGTAAAGGCTCTGCCATTTTTAACTTAATACTTTCGTTCATCCCAGGCTCCTCATTTAATATACATATAATATTGATTATTATTTGTAGGATGATGCAGGAGGCGGGCAACATCCGACTTGCATCTGGAGCCCATCCCTCCGCCGCCCGCCCGTGAGTTTCGCTTGTCTTCATGCTTTGATCTGCTACAAGATTCAGTGCTTGTCTTTCAACTCCTTCCTGAATCTAAAAATTTTTCGCTGAGGGTCAATTTGTTCAGAGTGTCATGTGACAAAAATTGTGTACGACCTGACTCGCGTAACCCCATCGATGATAGATCTCGCTGAGAGAGGAGGCTCGAGGATGAGCCGTTGATCCGACCCATATTGCAGTACCAGGTAAGGATAAAGAGTAAGCTAAGAATTGGAAGAACTTAAGAGTAAATTTGGAAGAGAAGAATAAGATTAGATACAAAGGAGAATAGAGAAGGACGAGGAGAATTAATTCGAAAACAATAATCAATATCAAGGTATCATTTCATAATTCCTATCCTAGGTTAGCATCCTGCCTCTTTTATATCTCGTACATCATACTAAAAGAAATATCAACTCCTAGTAATAAACTGAAATTAAAAAAAATCAAGGTGTGGAGGCCAGTGTCCTTTATATTTAAGGCCGATTCACTAATTTCGTCAAAATCCTGTTTATTGCGTTTATTCGATCTTGAAGATCTTGTTGATATTTACCGCTTTCTAATATGGATTCGTCACCATGATGGGAAAATGGTCTTGTAGATTGCTGCGGGTGAAATTTGATGTATGTGTGAAACTAGTGATCATCGTCCTTGTGTTTGATGATTCTTTGTTATTGTAAGAAGATGTATTTGATCTCACTTGTCATTGCTTTTAAAGAGATCAAGCTTCGTGTGACCAAAAATTTACCATCAATGGAACACAGAGCAAACATACAAAATAAAATCGAACTTATGCCACAATAAAATATTCAAGTAAGAAGAAATACTAACCAAGCGAGAAATTGAAGTAGAGACATTACTAATTGCATGAGAGCAGTGTGAAAAGTCATCTCAAATTGAAAGCATCGTTTATTTTTAATTCTGACTCGTTGAACCGTTGCTTATGCCTGATTGAAAAATAAATAAAAAAGCCATATGGAAAGCATTTCAATATTTATACAAGCAACGGTGACGTCATATTGCAATTCACACCAATGAGGAATTAATGTAAGCAGAGATAATGTTGTTAATTGCCCCGTCTGATCCAGAAACGCATTTAATCTATTTTATCAACCCCAGGAATCTTCAATCCTGTCACCATAAAGTGACAAAAATATATATTATGATAATTCATATGGCATGCTATGTAGCTTAGCTAATATCGCAAAAGACGAAGACAAAAAAATATATAGGCCCTTCGAATTGATAATGTATAACTAAATTTCCATATATAGTTGCACTCGAGTCTTTGAAATAACGCATGCGCTTCATTGCTTTAATCTCTCAACTCACTCTTCATCATTGCTATTCCTGTTGCCATCTTTCTTTCTTCCTCCCGACCCTTACGTATATAGCATGTTTATTTTTCCTCAGAACAACTTAATTATGAGATTATTTTTCTGTTGCGGGACAGTGGGTATTCAATTAAGTGCATGTTATCATCGCTGCGCATAAGCTAGCATATTTTTCGTTTAAATTCATTTGCCATACATAAACATGTTTACTCTTGATTAATGGTAACTTTGCAAACATAGTAATACCGAATGAATGAATAGTACATTCATGCATGCATGTCCTTTCTGTCAAAATGTCAAGTAATTAATGCGATTATAGGTGAAAACAAGTAAAAATTCGTTTATGATCAATTGTTCGCAGAAATAAAAGATTCAAGAGCTAAGGATTTTGATGCAACTTTGATGCCTACTGTTTCCTCTATTGTGCAACCGTTCTAACTTTTTTGTCATTAAATCAAGTATAATTTTCTGTGTTTTAATCTTTCATTTATTCTTCAAAACATCAAGAGAATTGTGGAATAAAGAATTTGGTTACGTACCCTGACACCGCAAATTATTCAGCCCTCTATTTTGTGATGGACAGTGTTTAATATACAAATTTATAATGTGAATAGTTTCATTAGCTAATTATAAAGAGTAAATTATTGAAAACGAAATGATCTGACCTAATTAAGTTAAGCATTCTAAGGCTTAGATGATGTATTCAAATATGGCCATAAGTTCCAATCTATAATATCTTGGATCCATCGTAGACTAGGAATATTTGTGGCAGTTTTAAGATTACTCGGCTTAAGTGGTGTGGTTGAAATTCGATTACTAGCTCCTCATCACAACAATGAACGGGATACTAAATGGAAACCAGGTCATATTTGATATAATGCATACTGACGGCTTAATGGCAATCAAGAATAGTGGATCACAAAAATAAGCATTGTTAGGCATATAATCTCTCAGAGAGCGTAAGGTTCGATACATGCTGACGATTCACTGATTGCATTAGGTCAAAAGTCATTAATTGCATGGCGTCGTAATAGATAATTGATCTTAGCGTCAATGTTGAGGACATTGTAAAATATTTGACCATAATCAGTCCTCGCAGTCAATAAATAAAAACGTAAATAATCTATATATACATCACCAGTGAGCCTCAAAAGCGTAATTATAAACCTACAACTTTGTTGAATATCATGAAATGTGTTCGCAAAATTTGTCACATTCTTAGAATCTACTGACTTGAGCTAGGGACCTCTTTTACAGTGGCTGATGAATATGCTAGAAAAAGCGTCTTTGTTGAAATAATCCGTGAGTCCGCAAGAGTACTGGGAATTGGCATCGTGGCCGGATGACAATCAATTGATCAATCTAATTAAAGCGTAATGCATTGTCCAATGAAAAATTTATAATCATTGACCTATACCAAAAACTAAAATCAAATTGTATGCAGTCACAAAAGATAACCTATACTTGGCAAATTATAGACAGCTAGTTAAATTCTTAAAATAATCATTTCTACAAACTACTTCTTACAACCAATCCTATAATTTAAATTTAGTAGTTAGGTTTATATAATTCTTTGTCCTTAGGAACTACAAACAAGCACCCTCATGAAAATGGTAATCCATTTGCCAATTAAAAAGGCTCTACACATAATAAGCCAAATATATTAAAAATTATAAATTAGGAGTAAACTTCAAAATACTTACTCCATATGTTTCGGGCACTTTCCTCATTCTACTAACTCTATGTTTAAATAGTACCAATTTAGTGTTCTGTGAATTTCATTTTTTTCTTTTCGCCTAGTTTCTTTGTTAAATTTGTAATTATATCACAAAAACTTCTCAAGATACCCATAGATAATTATCAAAATTCACTTTAATACTCTGTTAGTTTTTAATTTATTACTTGATTTAAGAAAAAAAAAATAATAAAATTGATAATAAAAAAAAAATAAAATCAACAGGTACTAAATTAATACACTGTTAACCATAGAATATAAAGTAAAAAAGTTGAAGCCTATAGAGTGATATTAAAGTTTTTCCTAAAATTACTGTAAGTAGAGCGTTACTCAAATTCTTAGGAGCTGGCCGATATATGGGCTGAAGAGCGTACACCGGACCGCTATTCACAGTTCATAGAAACATGTAGAGTGGCATTTTCGGAGTCCACAACCGAAAGCGCCTATGGACGATTGCTACCAATTAGAGTCGTGAATGTGTACCTAAACGAAGGCCAAATTAGGAGGATTAGCTGGGCTTATGGTGGCGAGCTTCTCCACCACAGAAGGTCTACAACCCAAATTAGATGGGCCTAATGTTTTGTAGTGGCTTGGAACGACCACTAGTACATCCAAACCAGAAACCAAATCTATATAATTAGCTCCATGGCATACGGCCCTCTACGTTTTTCACCATGCATGCAAATAGCTTAAAGAGCAACAATAATGCAGCATACCTAGCTAGCGTAGAAGTATTGATCACCTAACGTGTCAAACGTGCTTGATGGGTTGAGAGACCTCTCTCTCTCTCTCTCTCACTCCTCTCCACAGAGACACAGTCACAGCTCTTCCGCTAGAGAGAAGAGAGAGAATCCACACCACGCGGCTTCTCTCTCTCTCAGTCGCACAGCACTCTCTCAAGAGAGAGAAGAGAGAGGTCAAACACATCACACCTGCGATTCGCCACTCCACCCTCTGTGTACCTTCAACAAACACACACATAGACTTGGCCAAACGGCAGGTTGGTAATTGCGGCGGGTGTTTGTACGTACCCGCGCTTACTGGCATGGATAAAATTTATCAGGCAAATTTTTGGTTAGCCACATCTTTATCCATACCCCAACCTCTGCGGGTGCGGGCTGTGTATTGCGGGTTACCATAAATTTTGTATTTTAGATTTTTGCTCTAATATGTTTTAAATGCAAAAACACAAATATATAAATTTAAAAGTTAATAGTAATTTTGATTATTAAAATAGTCATAACTCATACAAATAAAAATACTTTAAGCTTGAAAGTAAAAATATTCATAATAAAAAGACACGCAATTGAGAATTAGCGAATTAAAGATTTTATGATGGATTAAATAAAAAAAAATATTAAATTAAGAAATAAATTTGAAGTAAATAAAAAATGTGGGTACCTTGGGTTACCCGCTGTTATCCAAAATACTCATAACTTAATAAGTACCTCATCTCTTTAACCCGTAATTTGGTTGAAAAATTAGTATCCATACCCCGCAAATTTGTGTGGTAACCCGTGGCACCCGCGGGTTTGGTCGAAATTGCCCAAGATCTACACACATACACACACTTCTCATGCTATAGAGAAGAGAGAGATCTCTCACATAACCCGCTTCTCCTCTTCTCTCTCTCCAACGAAACACACTTCTCCTTAGAGAGAGAGAGAGAGAGAGAGAGACTCACACATACACACACCAACCACTTCCCTCTAGCCTTACACACACTTCTTTCTAGAGAGAAGAAGAGAGAATCTTCAACATACCCGCTTCTATCTCTCTCTCTCTCTGCATACGAAATACACTTCTCTAGAGAGAGAAGAGAGAGAGAGATGAGTTATCACATACACACCCCAACCACTTCACTCCTTCCTACGCTACACACACCTCTCTCTAAAGAGAAGAGAGAGATCTCTCAGATACCCGCTTCTCGCTCTCTCCTCTCTCCTCTCTCTCTCTCTCTCTATCTTCTCATACACACACACACATTCTCTAGAGAAAGAAGCTCACACACACACCCCACCCACTCTCTCTCCCTCACACACAACACACGCACACACACTTCTCTAGACAGATAGATCAAAGAGAGAGAAGAGAGAGAGAGTTGGTGTGAGATCTCTCTCTCTCTCTCTCTCTCTCTCTCTCAGGACGATAAGTGTTGGTTTTCTAAATAGACACAAAATTGACTCATGCCACTACCTTGTTCAAAAAAGAAGAACACTTCATACTTAATTATCTCAAGTTCCCTTAGAATATGGAAACGGCACAATCAGCTTAATTAGCTAGCTTTTGGTATAAACTTTTTAAATATTAATAATCTTATCAACCACGGCGGTTTCTTACCGTCATCGATATAATAGAGGGAAGCCTTCTAGGGCATGCACAAATCTAAAAAATGTTACTCATTCTCATAATACATTAATTATTAGAAGCTACTTGTCAACACAAATGCAGTTGCATCAAACACAAATAATAAGAAGCAACGGACAAGAACTGTAATCAATATTCAGTAATATTAATTACTGTAAAAAGACAATGTAGTCAAGTACAGAATCTGCAAACGGACTTAAAATACCACATTCATTTTTGACCCATAAATTTGTACAGAGCCCACCACAACCAGGATTACAAACACTAACTATACAACAACAAAGCATCCTCCTAAAACCTTCGGAAAACAAGCCAGTATTGATCGATCGCCATATATATCGAGGACAGATAAAATAGACCAAAACAACATTTAACGATGACAACAACAACAAACATCTCTACAATCTTTCATAAAAACACTCAGACAAGGTTCCCCCATAGACAACGTTTTGGAGTATAATAAACACAGTAATTATGTGTAGCCAAAACCGAAGATTAACTTCCATTCATTGTTATGATTAAGCGATAAATGAAGTGATAGAAGTTCACTCTATCAAAAATACATTTTATGTTATGTCTACTTAATCACCACCAACACAACGTTCCGTGGCTAAGATAGCACGATGAAGAGCATTTCACCGCCCGCCATGATCATAACTATTTTGCAGCAGCAAACTAACAGAGTAAAAGATTTCAACGATCGATAGCCCACATTCGCCGTGCTGGCGTTCAACATGAGGCCTATCCAGATCAGGCCAGATTCGATGGCCAGAGCCTGAAAGAATGCGCAGACCTTATCCTAAACTCATGTGGTCTTGCTGTGGTGCGATCCCACACTGCCACGCATAGCTGCTAGTAGGCCACCATTGAACGAGACCACGTTGCAATGCCGTACACTCATCACACCCGCATAGCGTGTCATGGTAAAAGGTCGACACTAGTTGATCTCTCAGGATGATACCTAATATCCTGGTGAGTATACACAATAGAGGACGAGCACCAGCAAGAACACCCCTGACGACCAAGTTTCCAAGAACTGCATGGCACGCGCAGCGGCTGATAGCCCGAGGAGGACCAAATAGCAGCGCGGCTGTATCTCACAAAGCTTAAAGGCTCCCTCTCCAAAGGATAGAGAACATTAAGGATGGAGGTGACCATCATAACAAAAGATGCCAACCATGGAATGGAAAAAACATAGCGCAAGTTGGAAACTTTGCAATGCTTGGAGAGGAGGGCTTTTGAAGGAAGCATAAATCATACCCGTTTGTACGGTGATGGCCATTGTGCATATAGTATAGCGAACTTGAAGTCGCCTTCTCTGCTCGGTTGTATGCTTGAATGATGTCACAGCATGTTAATTGAAAACACCGGTTAACCCTAAGCTTTTAGAGCTGCCATCACCCCTCAAAAAGATCTAACAGTATTAATTAGCCGATTCGTTATCTATTATAAGTTTACCGATAAAAAATGACCTACACTCAATGTATGTTTCAAATTAAAGAGCAAATTACAGCTAAGTTTTACATGAACATATAGTTCTCAACTTTTCAAAGCAAAAAATTATTCCAGCAGTCATACTTTTTTAACAATAAGAATTAGAGGAACATATTACTGCCAGGTTTTGTAAAAAAAAAACACTAAATTTATGACCCGAGTTGACATGCGATAAACGCACAAGCTAATAATTTGATACATTATAAAAGTTCATGAGATACTAATTCAGTTCACCTGAGAAAGTAAGAGTAAAAGTAAAAAAATTTTAGCTAACAGTATCATCGAAACTTAAACAAACAATTATGTATCCTTTCATGGTAACACTGTCGCGGGGTCTGTAACATTTTGTGTAGCTCTATATCCAAGGAAGCATATGATAGCTATGACAGGAATTACAATAAGACTCATCCCTGCACTGTCTTTGTTCAGAGTACTAAGAGAAAAAGCTTGTCACAATTAAAAGAAAGAATATGTAATCGCGCAATCAGAATATATCTTCTGGTTTCGGTTGATTCGATTATAACGTCCGAACAGAAAAAAAGGCAGTACCATCAAAAAATGGGCATTGAAGAGTGGGCCAGATGAAGAAATTGTAGGCTTTGATAAACTGTGGAGGAATATTGCATGGCTCTTAATCTTTAGCTCCATTTAAAAATGCTAAGATGAATTGCAGAAGCCATGTTTATTCCGCAACTGAGAAAATATATTCGTTTCAACGGTCCAACAACTTTAGTTTGCTGTTCAATTTCTCCTTCATTTCCTGATTCCAGTTGGTTTATCTGCAGTTAGGTTAAACAAGTAGTAAGTGTTTTGTATGTGCATACATAGTATGTATATTAATTGTAGGCCACAGCAAATTAACAAACATATTTAGAAGCTAGAGAAGAAAGAGCTTCATTTTATATTATATATATATATAATAATATATATATAATATATATAGTATATATGATATATATATATATATAATTTATAATATCTTAGGCACCATGAAGATAATTCAATTACACAAAAATTTACTATGCAGGTCAAAATTTTATGGTAAAATAAAGATGACAATTCGAGAACATATAAAACTATAGAGTCATCACGGGCATATAATTTTTACTAAGAAGACCAAAGATTATCATATCACAAGTTTATAAACTCACATCCATGGTATACATCTCATCATGTCTGTCGTTAAGATGACAAATCACATTAACCACACCAGTGTAGTCAGCTTAGTTTTTGATTGGTCTTGTTTCATGAAAAAAAAAAAAAAAAAAAAACTTGAAATACTTGGGTTGTATGTTGCAGCTACTATATATGGTAGGTATATAGTTCAAGTAATACCAACGATATGGTACCTAAGAAACAATAAGAATGTTAATTACGAATTCATTGTAATATCAATGAACCGCAGTGATGATGCATAGGAAACAATAATCTATCGATGCCAGATATAATAAACAGGCCAATTAATTTGGAAAATCTTTTAGCGAAATCCATTGATTTGCATGTGGTGAACTCGTATCGGATTTGGCATAAAAGAGAACGAGAAATTAAGCGCGAAATACTAAAAGAAAAGAGAAAAGTACATGTGTTATGAGTTCGAGAAGATCTTTGTGAAGGTTAAATAAGCTAAAAACGATACACAAAAGAGAGAGAGAGAGAGAGATGAGAGAGAAGAGAGAGAGAGGCGCCCATGAATATCTCTAACTAACCGAAAAACCTTACCTTTCAAAAAAAAAAATATAATCATTACTTGATTTTGGAAAGATTTTTTCCACACTTCCTTAGATTGAAAACCTCACAAAAGAAAATAATGAACAATTAACTGATGTGGAGCTGTTATAAATTCATGTTCGAAAGAAAAAAAAATGAATAATCTGATAAAAAAAATATAAGATCTACAATCAAACAAAAGAAGCAGCAAAGTGAGAGATCTAAGAGAGAGAGATCTAGAGAGGGAGAAGAGAGACGACGCCAAAAACAACATATAGCCAATAAAAAAAACCTAAACCCTTTCCAAAAAAAAAAAAAAAAAAAAAAACTTTATTGCAGATTCATATATATACATCGTACCCATAACTTGATTTGGAAAGAATTTTTTTTATTTTCTTTTTCTTTTGATGTAAAAAACCTCACAAAAGAAAAAAAGAACAACATCTGATGTGGAGCTTTTATAAGTTCAAAAAAAAAAAAAAAAAAAACTAAAACTAAAACCGCTAAAAAACCTGCAAGCAAACAAATAGCTGATAAAAGAGAAATAGGATGAAACATTTGATGAAATAAACAGCAGCTGCAGAGCAGAAGAACAAGACCTGCAGAGTAACTGAATGAAGATTCCTGAGACATTTGTGAATTGAAGAAGATCGGCCTTTTGATTATATGCGAATACGCAAACTAAAGGTAAAAAGCTCCTCCTCCTCTTCTTTTCCTCTTCTTCTCTTCCTCTTTTCTTCTTCTTCTTCTTCTTTCGGATTATATGTTGGTCATTCCACCTAATGCCCCACATGAGGGAAAAAAAAAATCCGCGACGACGAACTCGCAAGCGACAAAGCGACTACCGCGTCGGAATCCCCTGATGCGAATCTCAAAGCACAGTGTGGGCATGGAACGGCTTTCCATGGACATATGCCTTTGCAATAAAGTTTTTGCTTCCCCCTCTTGGTGTGCTTAGCTAATTGGTGGGTGGGGGAGGGGGTTCCCCCCACCCACCATTAGCTAAGGACCCACCAAGAGGGGGAAGCAAAAAATCTTAATTGCAAAGGCATATGTCCATGGAAAGCACGTTCCATGCCCCACACTGTGCTTTGAGATTCGCATCAGGGGATATCCGACAGCGGTAGTCGCTTTGTCGCTTGCGAGTTCGTCGTCGCGGATTTTTTTTTTCCCCTCATGTGGGGCATTAGGTGGAATGACCAACATAAATAATCCGAAGAAGAAGAAGAAGAAGAAAAAGAAGAGGAAGAAGAAGAGGAAAAGAAGAGGAGGAGGAGCTTTTTACCTTTAGTTTGCGTATTCGCATATAATCAAAAGGCCGATCTCTCTTCAATTCACCAAAAATGTCTCAGGAATCTCATTCAGTTACTCTGCAGGTCTTGTTCTTCTGCTCCTGCAGCTGCTGTTTCATTTCATCAAATGTTTCATCCTATTTCTCTTTTATCAGCTATTTGTTTGCTTGCAGGTTTTTTAGGGTTTTTAGTTTTTAGTTTTTTTTTTTTTTTTTTTTTTGAACTTATAAAAGCTCCACATCAGATGATTGCTTTCATTTCATCAAAAGAAAAAGAAAAAGAAAAAAAAATTCTTTCCAAAATCAAGTAATGAGTACAGATGTTTTTTTTTGAAAAGGTAAGGTTTTTCGGTAGTTAGAGATATTCATGGCGCCTCTCTCTCTCTCTCTCTCTCTCTCTCTCTCTCTCTCTCTTTTGTGTATCGTTTTTAGCTTATTAAACCCTTCACAAAAGATCTTCTCGACCTCATAACACATGTACTTCTTCTCTTTTCTTTAGTATTTCGCGCTTAATTTCTCGTTCTCTCTTATGGCCAAATCCGATACCGAGTTCACCACATGCAAATCCAATGGATTTCGACTAAAAGATTTTCCAAATTAATTGGCCTGTTTAATTATATCTGGATCAGATTATTGTTTCCTATGCATCATCACTGCAGGTTCATTGAATATTAACAATGAATTCGTAATTAACTATTCTTATTGGTTCTTATGGTACCATATCGTGGTATTACTTAGAACTATATACCCTACCATATATAGTAGCTGCAACATACCAACCCAAGTATTTCCAAGTTTTTTTTTTTTTTTTTTTTCATGAAACAAGACCAATCAAAAACTAAGCTGACTACACTGGTGGGTTAATGTTGATTTGTCATCTTAACGACAGACATGATGAGATGTATACATGGATGTGAGTTTATAAACTTGTGATATGATAATCTTTGCATCTTGTAGTAAAAATTATATGCCCGTGATGCATCTATAAGTTTTATATGTCTCGAATTGTCATCTTTATTTTCACCATAAAACTTTTGACCCTGCCAATAGTAAATTTTTTGGTTAATGAATTATCTCATGGTGCCTAAGATATATATATATATAAAATGAAGCTCTCTTCTTCTCTAGCTTCTAAATATGTTTGTTAATTTGCTGTGGCCTAACCAATTAATCATACATACATATGTATGCACATACAAAACACTTACTACTTGTTTAACCTAACTGCAGATAAACCAACTGGAATCAGGAAATGAAGGAGAAAATGAACAGCAAACTAAAGTTGTTAGGGACCAGTTGAAACGAATCATATTTTTCTCAGTTGCGATAATAACCATGGCTTCTGCAATACTCTTAGCATTTTTAAATGGAGCTAAAGATATAAGAGCCATGCAATATTCCTCCACAGTTATCAAAGCCTACAATTTCTTCATCTGGCCCACTCTTCAATGCCCCATCTTGTTGTTGATGTATGCCTTTTTTCTGTTCGGACGTTATAATCGAATCAACCGAAACCAGAAGATATATCTGATTAGCGCGATTACCATATCTTCTGTTCTTTTAATTGTGACAAGCTTTTTCTCCTTAGTACTCCTGAACAAAGACAGTGCAGGGATGAGTCTTATTGTAATTCCTGTCATAGCTATCATATGCTTCCTTGGATATAGAGCTACACAAAATGTTCACGACCGCGACAGTGTTAACCATGAAAGGTACATAATGTGTTGTTATAAGTTTCGATAGTACTGTTAGCCTAAAACTTTTTTTACTTTTACTCTTACTCTTCTCAGGTGAACTGAATTAGTATCTCATGAACTTCTTATAAATGTATCAAATTATTAGCTTGTGCGTTTATCGCATGTCAACTCGGGTACTAAATTTAGTGTTTTTTTTTTACAAAAAAACCTGGCAGTAATATGTTCCTCTAATTCTATTTGTTAAAAAAGTATTGACTGCTGGAAATAATTTTGCTTTGAAAAGTTGAAGAACTATATGTTCATGTAAAAACTAAGCTGTAATTTGCTCTTTAATTTGAAACATACATGAGCTTAGGTCATTTTTTCATCGGTAAACTTACTAATAGATAACGGAATCGGCTAATCTAATACTTAGATCATTTTTGAGGGGTGATGGCAGCCTCTAAAAGCTTAGGGTTAACGGTGTTTTCAATTAACATGCATGCTGCACATCTTCAACAGCTACAAACCGGAGCAGAAGAAGGCCTTCAAGTTCGCTACTACTATTGCAACAATGGCCATCACCGTACAAACGGGTATGATTTATGCTTCCTTCAAAAGCCCTCCTCTCCAAGCATTGCAAAGTTTCCAACTTGCGCTATGTCTCTTCTTCCTGATCACCATGGTTGGCATCTTTGTTATGATGGTCACCTCCATCCCCTTAACTGTTCATTACTCCTTTTGGAGAGGGAGCCTTTTAAGCTTTGTGAGATACAGCAGCGCTGCTATTTTGGTCCTCCTCGGGCTATCAGCCGCTGCGCTTGCCATGCAGTTCTTGGAAACTTTGGTCGTAGGCGTGTTCTTGCTGGTGCTCGTCCCTATCTGTGTATACTTCACCCAGGATATTGGTATCAGCCTGAGAGATCCAACTAGTGCTCGACCCTTATACCATGACCCACGCTATGCGGGTGTGATGAGGTACGGCATTGCAACGCTGGTCTCGTTCAATGGTGGCCTACTAGCAGCCATATGCGTGGCAAGTGTGGGGATCGCACCACAGCAAGACCACATGAGTTTAGGGATAAGGGTCTGCGCATTCTTTCAGCTCTTGGCCATCGAATCTGGCCTGATCTGGATAGGCCTCATGTTTGAACCGCAGCACGGCGAAATGTGGGCTTCGATCGTTGAAATCTTTTACTCTGTTAGTTTGCTGCTGCAAATAGTTATGATCATGGCGGGGGCGGTGATGCTCTTCATCGTGCTATCTTAGCCAACGGAACGTTTGGTTGGGGTGATTAAGTAGACATAACATAAAAATCGTATTTTCAGATAGAAGTGAACTTCTATCAACTTCAATTTATCGCTTCAATCATAACCAAATGAATGGAAGTTAATCTCGGTTTTGGGCTACACATAATTACTGTGATTATTTACCTCCAAAACGTTGTCTATGGGGGACCTTGCTGAGAGTTTTTATGAAAGATTGCTAGAGATGTTGTTGTTGTTGTCATCGTTAATGTTGTTTTGGTCTATTTTATCTGTCTCCACATATAATAGGCGATCGATCAATACTGGCTTTGTTTTCCGAAAGGTTTTAGGAGGACATTGGCTTTGTTGTTGTATAGTTAGTGTCTTGTAATCCTGGTTGTGGTGGGGCTCTGTACAAATTTATGGGTCAAAAAATGAATGTGGTAATTTCTAAGTCGTTTGCAGGATTCTGTAACTTGACTACATTGTCTTTTACAGTAATTAATATTACTGAATATTGATTACAGTTCTTGTCCTTTGCTTTCTTATTATTTGTGTTTGATGACAATGCATTTGTGTTGACCAAGTAGCTTCTAATTAATTAATGATTAATTGAGAATGAGTAACATTTTTAGATTGTGCATGCCCTAGAAGGCTTCCCTCTATTATATCGATGAGGTAAGAAACCGCCGTGGTTGAATAAGATTAATTAATATTTAAAAAGTTATACCAAAAAAGCACTAGCTAATTAACTGATTGTGCCGTTTCCATATCTAAGGGAACTTGAGATAATTAAGCGTAGCAGTGTTCTTCTCTTTTGAACAAAGGATAGGGCATGAGTCAATTTTGTGTCTATTTAGAAACCAACCAACTTAATCTCCTTGAGAGAGAGAGAGAGAGAGAGAGAGAGATCTCACACCCACCTCTCTCTCTCTCTCTCTCTATTGATCTATCTGTCTAGAGAAGTGTGTGTGCGTGTGTGTGTGTGAGGGAGAGAGAGGTGGGTGGGTGTGTGTGTGAGCCTCTCTTTCTCTAGAGAAGTGTGTGTGTGTATGAGAGAGAGAGAGAGAGAGAGAGAGAGAGAGAGAGAGAGAGAGAAGCGGGTATCTGAGAGATCTCTCTCTTCTCTATAGAGAGAGGTGTGTGTAAGGTAGAGAGAGAAGTGGTTGGGTGTGTATGTGTGAACCTCTCTCTCTCTCTCTCTCTCTCTAGAGAAGTGTATTCGTATGAGAGAGAGAGAGAGAGAGAAGCGGGTATGTGAGAGATCTCTCTCTTCTCTATAGAAAGAAGTGTGTGTAAGGTAGAGAGAGAAGTGGTTGGGTGTGTATGTGTGAGTCTCTCTCTCTCTCTCTCTCTCTCTAGAGAAGTGTGTTCGTATGAGAGAGAGAGAGAGAGAAGCGGGTATGTGAGAGATCTCTCTCTTCTCTATAGAGAGAAGTGTGTGTATGTGTGTAGACCTGGCAATTTCGACCCAAACCCGCGGGTGCCCACGGGTTACCCACAAATTTGCGGGTATGGATACTAATTTTTCCAACCCAAAAAATTACGGGTAAAACGGATGGGTACCTATTAAGCTATGAGTATTTTGGATAACCCGCGGGTACCCACAGGTACCCACACATATTTTTTAATTACAAATATATTTTCTTAATTAATATTTTTTTTTATTTATCCATCATAAAAATTCTAATCCTAATTTCTCATTGCGTGTCTTTTATATTATGAAATATTTTTACTTTAAGACTTTAAATATTTTTATTGTATGTTATGATATTTTAAATAATAAATTATATTACACTTTTAAAATTTATATATTTGTGTTTTGCATTTAAAAAATATAAGAGCAAAAAATAAAATAAAAATTATGGGTAACCCGCATACCCAGCCACCCACCCGCAGGTGGGTATGGATAAAGATGTTGGCTACCCAAAAATTTGCTGATAAATTTTATCCATGCCCAAGTAACCCGCGGGTACAATAACCCGCCCGCAGATTACCCAACCCGCCCGTTTGCCAAGTCTATGTGTGTGTTTGTGAGGTACACAGAGAGGTGGGTGGGTGGGTGTGTGTGACCTCTCTCTCTCTCTCTCTTGAGAAGTGTGTGCGAATGAGAGAGAGAGAAGCCGGTGCGTGTGAGATCTCTCTCTCTCTCTCTAGAGAAGAGCGTGTGTGTGTCTCTGTGAGAGAGAGAGAGAGAGAGAGAGAGAGAGAGTCTCTCACCCATCAAGCACGTTTGACACGTAGGTTGATCAACTCAACTTCTAGCTAGCTAGGGCATGCATGCATATTGTTGCTCTTTAAGCTAATTTGCATGCATGGTGAAAACGAGGGCACGTATGCCTGGGCTAATTATATAGATTTGGTTTCTGGTTTGGATGTACGTGGTCGATCCAACCCACTACAAACATTAGGCCCATTAATTTGGGTTGTAGACCTTCTGGTGGAGAAGCTCGGCCCCATAAGCCCAGCCTAATCCTCCATAAATGGGCCTTCCAGTTTGTCTCTAATGGGCCGTAGGTTCGTGGACTCCGAAACTGCACTCTACATGTTCTTGAACTGTGAATACGGTCCGGATCGTAACGCTCTTCAGCCCATATATCGGCCAGCTCCTAAGAATTTGAGTAACGCTCTACTTACAGATAAATTTTAGGAAAAACTTTAAATATCACTCTATAGGTTCACACTTTTTTACTTTACTATTCTATGGTTTAAAGTGTATTAATTTAGTACCCTGTGATTTTATTTTCTCTTTTTATTATCAATTTTATTATTTTTTTTTTCTTAAATCAGTAATAAAGTTAAAACTAAAGAGTATTAAAGTGAATATTTGATAAATCTATATGGGTATCTGAAGTTTTTTGTATATAATTTAACAAAATATTAACAAAGAAACTGACGAAAAGAAAAAAATGAAATCACAGAACACTAAATTGGTACACTTTAAACCATAGAGTAGTAAAGTGAGAAAGTGCGAAACTATAGGAGTAGTATTTGAAGTTTACTCCTAAATTTTATAATTTTTAATATATTTGCTTAATTATGTAGCCCTTTTTAATTGGCAAAATGGTACCATTCATGAGGTGATTGTTGTAGTTCCTAAGACAAAGAATATATAAAACCTAACTACTAAATTTTAAATTATAGATTGTTGTAGAAGTAGTTTGTAAGAATAGCATTTTCTTAAGAATTTAAACTAGCTGTCTATAATTTGCCAAGTATAGAGATTATCTTTTGTGACTGCAACAATTTGATTTTAGTTTATTGGTAGGTCAATATGATTATAAATTTTCATGACAATGCATTACGCTCATAATTAAGATGATCAATTGATTGGCATCGCCACGATGCAATTCCCAGTACCTTTGCGCGATAATTATCTTCAACAAAGACGCTTTTCCAGCAATATTAATCAGGCCATGTAAAAAGAGGTCCCTAGCTCAAGTCCAGTAGATCTAAGAATGTGACAAATTTTGCAGAACACATTCATGCATATTCAACCAAAAAGTTTAGGTTTATAATTAGCTTTGAGCTCACTGGTATGTATATATAGATTATTTACGTTTTATATTAGTTATTTGATGCGAGACTGATTATGTACAAAATTTTAACAATGTCCTCAAACATTGCACTAAGTCAATACTCTTTACGCACGCCATGCCATTAATGACTTTTGACCTAATGCAAATCCAGTGATCGTCCAAGCCGATGTATCGAACCTACGCCTCTCGAGAGCTTATATGCCTAACACATGCTTAATTTGTTGATCCAACTATTTTGATTGCATTAAGCCGTCATATCGCATTATATAAATTGACCTCTTTCCATTAGTCCGTCATGTTCGTGTGAGCTAGTAACTCGATTCAACCACACCACTTAAGCGAGTAATCTAAAACTGCCAAAATATCTCCTAAGTCTACATGGATCCAAGAATATATATAGATTGAAGAATATGGCATATTTGATATAACTCATCTAGCCTTAAATGCTTAAACTTATTAGGTCAAGATCCATTTCGATATATCAATCATTTACTCTTTAATAAATTAGCTATGAAACTATTCACATATAAATTTGTAATAATTAAACACTGTCCATCACAAAATAGACTGAATAATTTGCGGGTCGAGGCTACGTACCAACATTCTTTATTCCACAATTCTCTGATGTTTTGAAGAATAAATGAAAGTGATAAAACATAAAAATTAGATACTTGATTTAATGACAAAAAGCTTAGAAGGTGACAAATAGAGGAAACAGTAGCAATCAAAGTGCATCAAATCCTTAGTCTCTGAATCTTTTATTTTCTACGAACAATTGATCATAAACCGAACATTTTTATTGTTTTCACCCTTATACGCATTTAATTACTTGACATTTGAGAAAAGGAACATGCCATGCATGCATGTACTATTCATTCATTGGTATACGTATGTATGCAAGTTCCCATTAAACTCAAGAGTAAAGCATATTTATGTATGGCAAATGAATTAAACAAAAATATGCTAGCTTATGCGCGCATGCAACTAAATGCACTTAATTGAATACCCTGTCCCGAAAACAGAAAAAATAATCTCAAAATAATTAAGTTGTTTCGAGGAAAAATAAACCATTGTATACATACCGAAGGGCGGAGGAAGAAAGAAAGAAGGCAACAGGAAATAGCAATGTGAAGGAGTGTTGAGAGATTAAAGCAATGAAGCGCATGCATCAAAGACTCGGTGCCAACATATATAGAGAAATTTAGTTTAATAATTACTTATCAATCGAAGGGCCTATATATTTTTTGTCTTCGTCTTTGGAGATATTAGCTAAGCTAACATGCATGCCCATATGAATATACATAATATATATTTTTGTACGTTTATGGTGCAGGTTGAAAGATTCCTGGGGGTTGAATAGAAATAGATAAAATGGTTTTGGATCAGCACGGCAATTAACAACAATTAATTCATGCTTAATTAATTTCCCTATTGGTGTTGAATTGCACATACTGACGTACACGTTGTTGTATAAATATTGTGTTTCCATATGGTTTTATTTTATTTCAATCCGGACAAAGAACGGTTCAACGAAGTCAGAATTAAAAATAAACCGATGCTTTCAATTTGAGATGCTTTTCACACTGCATCTCATGCATTAGTAATGTCTCATACTTCAATCTCTCTCCGTATAAGTATCTTCTTCTTACTTGAATATTTAATTTGTGGATAAGTATGATTTTTATTTTTTATGTTTGCTCTGGTTACCTTGATGGTAAATTTCTTGCGTCACACGAAGCTTGATCTCTTTAAAAGCATGCACCAAGTGAGATCAAAATACAATCTTCTCATACAACTAACAAAGAATCATCAAACACAAGGACAGATGATCACTAGTTTCAACATCCATAACCAAAATTTCACCCGCAGCAATCTACAAGCCATTCCTACATGGATGACGAAATCATATTAGAAAGCCGGTAAATATCCAACAAGATCTTCAAGAATCATGAACGCAATAAAACAGGTTTTGACGACATAGTGCATCGGCCTTACAAATTAAGGCCAACTGGCCCACACTCTTGATTTTTTCTTAATTTCAGTTTATTACCTAGGAGTTGATATTTTTTTCATTTTAGTATGATGTACGAGATAATAAAAGAGGCAGATGTAACCTAGAAGGAATTATGAATGATATTGATATTGATTTTCTTCTCGACTTAATCTCCTCCTCCTTCTCTATTCTCCTCTTTTATCTACTCTTATTCTTCTCCTTCTCAAACTCTTCCCTCTTAAGTTCTTCCACATCTTAGCTTACTCTTTTCCTTACCTGGTACTGCAATACTCTGGGTCGGATCAAAGACCATCATCCTCGACGCCGTCCTCATCTCAGCGAGATCTCATCATCGATGGGGGTTACGCCGAGTCAGGTACGTAACACAATTTTTGTCACATGAAACTCTGAACAAAATTGACCCTCACGAAACAATTTTAAGATTCAGGAAGGAGTTGAAAGACAAAGCAACTGATCTTGTAGCAGTATCAAGCATGGAACCAAGGAAACATCACGGGCGGGCGGCGGTAGGAGCTCCAGCTGCACGTGGGAGTTGCCCCGGCCTCCCTGCATCATCCTACAAAATATAATACAATAATTTTATGTTATACATGAGCCTGGGATGCGAAGTATTAAGTTAAAAATGCAGAGCCTTTACGTATTTTACAATCGAAACATTAGTTTCAACAATTTTGACCGTAATGCCTAATATTACAGTATATTAGACTCGACAGAATATTCTATCATCTACAAGAATATTATGTTGCTTGTGGAATATTCTGTTGCCTCCATGTCCTTAGAGCAATTTGCACCAAGAAATTTGCTTTAATTTGTATCAGTGATTTGTAGGAGGTAAATGTCAGCTTAGTTGATATAGGACCAGTTCATGTAAGTACTATTAGATAAAAAGAGGTGCGTCACTTTAAGGAGACTTGCCTTTCATTTAGTTATCTTTAAGGGGTGCCTAATCTTACTTTAACTACCTCCTATGTAGGTTTTTACAACTCCCAATGTACCGTTAAAATGTTACCCCATGCGTATGTTGTCGGAAGTACCGGTTTTAGGGGTCAATGGAAACTATGTACACGACATGTTTCTAATCAAGGATGGCGTGATCGTACAATATCTTCACGTGTCAGCAGTAAAGTGCGCCGATTAGGTCGAGTGAGAGGCTCTGGAGGAGGAGGCCGTCAAGCTTACTTAGCTAGAGACGCTTTATGCGAGAGACGAAGAGGTGTTTTAGACCACCATTTTAGCCGAAGGAGCTTCGAAGCATACATAAGAGTGCGACGAAGACGTATTTATAGTTCCTGTTTTATTCTTAACGTTACGTAATTTTTGTATCATGTAATGTTTTACACACTGTATTTTTTAAGTATCATTGTATAGTCTTCTTTGTTTACATTATGATTTAGTAGAGAAAACCTATGATTCCACGGAGTTAAAGGAAGAGTGGTATGACTTCTCGGATTACATTAATTTACCAGATGAGAACACTTTACGAACTAAATAATTAGAACCAAACAGTGCGTATTTTCTTCTCCTCCTTTATTCACTCGCCGAGGGGTGACAATTATCGGATGTAGGGAGCATCCGAAGTTTCTAGTTTTGACGAGCGTTGATACCTTTGTTCTTAAGATTTGAGTTATACTCTTGGCTGTACTTTATTAGTATCGTTATCGCTACTGGTTCATCACTACGCAAACTATACTTTAAAGAAAAGAATGTCAATCGTTCATCTTTAGATTCTATAAACATACCACGTTGATGTATCCTTATAATTGTAAACGACGAATGTTTCGGTATACTCTAATTAGACCTGNCGGCCTCCAGGCCGGATTGAAAAAAGGGGTGATTGGGAGATTCCCATTCCACTCGGGAATTGGAATCGGAATGGGACTCCCGCGTACCAAACACCCACAAACGGATTCATCCATTCCGATTCCGATTCCAGAGTAAAAAAGAAGCGAACCAAACACGCCCAACTTGATTCTTATCCATGGGGAATTTCTATTTACTAGAGTATGATAAATAGATTATTAGAAATGTACGAAGAAATGATATAGATAAGTTGAGATGGCCGAGTTGGTCTAAGGCGCCAGATTAAGGTTCTGGTCCGAAAGGGCGTGGGTTCAAATCCCACTCTCAACACAAATTGTTTTGGTTTTTTGTCATTATTGAATATATATTATCCTCTTTAATTATAGATTATTATAGATGCTTTGTTTGTTTTTTAGTGCTTAAAATAAAAGGAGAGGTATTAAGGGAGAGTGTGGTCCTGGGATTGTAACCATAGATAAATACAAGGGAGGAAGAGAACAATGAGAAGCAGGTGGAGACAAATTAAGGAATGGTGGGTTTTTGTTTGGTTGCTGGTGCTTCTCCTGTTTATGCTGACGTTTGAGAATTGGATGCATCTTAATTTGGAGTCACATTAATTAAGTAGCTTTTTTCGGAGTTGGGGAAAAGATTAGCATAAAAGTTTTAAGGCAACACATGAGAGAGAGAGAGAGAGAGAGATCTAAGAGAGTAAGGCCTTGAGATGATTGGTGAAAATTGTAGCATCTAATTGGGATCACTTGGACTTAAAAAGCAAAATCCGGAGATTAGGTTGGAGGAACTTTTCCATGAATAGGATAGCAAAAGATGCTAAACGCGTCAAGGACGTTAGTTACTAGAGTAGAAAAATACTACTTGTACACCATCCAACGGACAAGGTGTAGGATGTACACCTCTTTTTGACTCATTTCAAGTTAGTAACATATGGTTGGGCTTAATTTCAAGTTAGGGTCGTGTATAATCGAGCCCATTTGGAACTATGGCCTACGGCCCAATTGTGGTTATATAGTTACAAAATTGGGTGGAATATAGAGCCCAAAGTTTTTTTTTTTTTAATAATTTAAGGTTGAATAAATAAGGCCTAACGAAAACAAGCTAGTAATTAATTATTGATCAATTGCATCACAGCGTCTAACAAAATATCAATTTATTAATATTATATTTAATTGTTAAACTAACAACTTCATTCGATCGACTGTTAAAATAGTAAAAATTTAATTAAGATACCACTTAATAAATAAATAAAAAGAATTAAAGCTCTATATTTGTATACGCGTGACGCTGAGGGAGACACATACTCTATATCTTTCAATTGTTTTTTTTTTTATTATTATTATTTTCATTTTTAAAAAATTTTCTTTGGTCTTGTATGTTAATGTGCGACGTCCCCACACTCTCCGCGTAGAGTTAGTAAACTACTATACGGTAATTAAGTAAACCAAAATTTCTAATTGACACCTCAATGGGCTCAGAGATTCGAGCCGGAATCTGATTCGTGCATGGTTTCTAGAATGATAGCATACTATTATTTTATTCATTTTTTTAAAAAAATAATTTTAATTAAAATATGAAGTAATTAGAAATATGATACGAACCATTCAGTACTTTGCCACTTGGTTAATTATCTAAAAGATATTGATAGGGTCAAAAAATTATTAGGTGCATGATATAAGTTAAAAGAGTTTGTTTCTTATTTTTATCTTACAGGTTATTGTGCGCCCATAGCCGGTATCTTTTATTCACAAGTTGAGTCTTAATTTGTCTTAATTATCCGGTTGTTATTAGGATTCTTCTTCGTTAGGATGACATTATATAAAACTAATGTATATATATATACTCACTGCAAATTAATTAGTGATTTGATTAAGGTCTTTTTTTTTTTTTGAGAGAGAGAGATAGATAGCACGCTACCTGCTTCGTTTATTTCATTAAGAAATAAACTTAGCTGGAAATGTGAATTAATTAGGATTCGAACTTGGAACCTCGGGTACCGATCACCAAGTTCTTATTCTGGATGTAATTTTAATTTTCTCAAGAAATCGTAGCATTTGGTGATAAGAAATGTGATTAAACATCTAAAATAAGACAATATATATAGTGAATCACTACAACTTTCTAATCCCTAAAATATAAGACCTTATATATAAGGCAATATATAATGTGATTAAACCCTAAAATAAGACAATGAAATTAATGTATACTCACTACAACTTTCTAATCAATTTTTCGGAATAAAATAAATCATTTTGCAAGTGAAATATGTTATCTAATCAAATTATGGATGAAAATACCGACTGCCCCTAGAGCAAGTGGCAAAGGGCTTGGTAGTTGGTACCCGAGATCCAAGTTCGAATCCTAGTTGGTTCACATTTCTAGCTAAGTTTATTTCTAAATGAAATAAACGAAGCGGATAGTGTGCTACCTATTTCTCAAAAAAAATATATATATATTATGGATGAAAATTCCAATCAAGAAGTAAAAATAAATTTAGCACACAAGAAAAACTTTGTGCCGAATAAGTTGTTCCAACATGCAATTAAATTACTGAAACTAACGGCCCGCTTGACTATCTTTCGACTAATAAGGATTATGATCAAATATTTAGAAGAAAATTGATGTTTAGATTTTAAGTCATTTTTTCATAATAAAATAAATCACCTCAAAGATAAAATATACTATCCTAATAAATCATAGACAGTAAAATTTTTAAAGAAGCAAAATATTGAACTTCTTACATAAAATCATACTAAAACATTCTCTAAATTATTCTTGAATAATGTACTGCTCTCTATTTCAATATGCGAGTGGTGGAGTTTGGCACAAAAAAAAAAGAAAAAAAAAAAAAGAAGAAGTCTATTTCATCATGGAATTAATACAAGTGGTGGAGTTTGACAAAAGAATGGGCCCCTCCCATGCTGCATGCCACATGTAACTTAGTCGCGAAAGCGAGAGATCCAACAACCCCTGCAGCATCTACCTGCTTGATTTTCTTGCCCTACACGTCCTTGTACTTCCGTGTATGGTGTGGCCAAGGAAAAAATTTTAAAATATACCAGTGATGTTTCTGATATAATATTTTTAATTAATCAGATTTTTTTTCTTAAATTCATCTATTCCATCATAATTATTAAAAAAATATTTTTATTATACTTTACTTTTTAAAAAAGTGATGTAATTGGCTGAGAATAGATGATGTGATGTAAGTGTTACAATGTAGATTTTCTCGTGTCCAAGATCCTATTTGGATTTTTTTTTTTTTCCCTTCTATAAGGGTTATGATCGATCGAAGAAGAGCTTAATTTATTCAACCAAAAACAGTAAGATGTCGTTAATTATAAGTACCGAATCGTAACCTAGAGCAAATTAAAAACTTCCCAAATATATCCTTATGTAAAGGCATGAAAGATTAGATATGTAAAACCTAATTCATAGTCATACAAGACCATTTTGAAAGCTTTAGTGGGCCTGATTTTGCGTTGAATTATTTTGGCTTGTGAAGAAAACAAAGATAAAGATGGGTCATAGTGAATGAACCAGCTTCTCAGCAACCTTAGCTTTCTTGAAGCCTATATTTATCTTTGTCAAAGCATCTGGTTTCTTTAGGAAAACAAAACAAAACAAAATAATCTATAGAAGCAAGTGTTCAAAATTCGTGATTTTTTTTTTATTTTTGCAAATAACTTTAAATACTTGAAGTTAAAACTTTTGGAAGGAAAAAAAAAAATTAAATTAAAATCTTTTAATTTGTGTAGCTTATAAGATTCTCTCTCTCTCTCTCTCTCTCTCTCTCTCTCTCTCTCTCTCTCTATATATATATATATATATATATATATATTGTTTATAGCACTAGTCCAGTCGGGTTTATTTCTTTTTCTTGAAACCAAATACGACTCGATCGGAATTCAAAGCATGTAGAAGATGATGCCACATCTCTCACGAGCAAGCTAATTATTTCTTTTTGTTTCAATATGTACTTTGGCTTTTCAACGACGCCTACTTAGAAGGGACACTCAAATGGATGATGCATGTGTGACGCCCGTACGTGGACTCACTCAAAATTATGCGCTTTGGCTTTTCAACCTAGCGACCTAGTAATGGACCTGGGCTCGAATCTTAAAGCTATGACTTTGACTTTTTTGGTTTTTCAAAACAATATTGATGGAGAGTCTCTCAGAGGAAAAAAGAAAAGAAAAAAAAGAGGAGGTGGAGATTGATGTTGAAGTTCCATCTTTTCTTGTTATTTTTAAGCAGAAGAAAAGGAGAGAAAACAAAATCAGAGCCATGTTGGAACGCACAGTGAAAGTCTCTCACCTCATCTTGTTCTTATGTGTGGGTGGGGGGTCCATGTTCACATTTGCACACAGTAGGTGCCTCACAGATGACAGAACCCATGTATGTTCAACCATGATATTATTCTACATATAGATTCTTCAACTTTTGTGTCTTTAATCTCTATAAAACCCCATCCGAGAATTGTAGGGTTTACTATTCTTTTCTTGGTTTTTAGTTTAAAAGAAAAATGATAAGACTTGTAAAGAAAAAGTGACTTCGGGATTATAGTAGATATAGAATTGCAACCTAAAATGGGTTGAAAACCTAGCATATTGCTTAATCCCAATCTTCTTTTGTATTAACATAATTTTGATGCATGCATATTATGTGTAGGTTGTACACATATTCTTCAGCTGGAGAAAAATGAAATCATAGCCGTGTATTATATTAATGATCTCACGATTACGTGCAAAATGTATGCCAATCTTTTGCAACCTATATATGTACGTAAAAGAAAATTTTAAAAAGACTAGTGCAATAGTATATATGCTATAAACAATATTAATTGTTCTTATATATTATTGACAAATTTATATAAATTTTGAGAGTATGTATGAACAAATTAAAATTTTTATATTATGTTTTTCTCTCTGTAAATTATATTATACTTGCTAATATATTAGTAATATATAAGTACAACATTATGGAGGATCCAAGCATTTTCCTTTCTAAAATATCCAAATATGTGATGTTATTTATTCTATTTGTAGTTTGGAAAAATAATTTTCTTTCAAAATATATAATTCGTTACCGAATTTGAGTCAAATTTATTTAAAACCAACACATTAACTTCAAGACAAACATTTATCCTTATCTTGTAGTAGAACGTATTAGGGTTTCTCACATGATTTGCGGAATGAGTCAACAAACTAAAATATGTAGGGGCAACAAGGGGGGGGAGAGAGAGAGAGAGAGAGAGAGAGAGAGAGAGAGAGAGAGAGAGAGGTGTGAGATGCTCTTATTGTTAAGAAATTAATATGCTAAGTCTACAATCAAAAAGATGTTGTAATATCTGCAGTTCTTTATTCAAGGGTTCTAGAGTTTACTAATCCCTTAATTTGCTTTTTAGTTAAAAAAAATAAAATAAAANTCAAGGGGAAGAAGAGAGAGAGAGAGAGAGAGAGAGAGAGAGGTGTGAGATGCTCTTATTGTTAAGAAATTAATATGCTAAGTCTACAATCAAAAAGATGTTGTAATATCTGCAGTTCTTTATTCAAGGGTTCTAGAGTTTACTAATCCCTTAATTTGCTTTTTAGTTAAAAAAAATAAAATAAAATTAAGAGTGTTGAGACCTATAGAGCAAAAGTGGGCTTTGAATTGGATGTTTGTAGGTTAACAATCCACTGTGGGTTATGGACGTAACAATGCTCAATTGTGTTCAAATTTTTGTTTTATTTTATATAGAGAAAAATGGCATGTCTGTTTTAATTACGACACTTCCCTTCTAGTGTTTAGATTATTAATTCCTGTTGGATTAATAAAAAGTAATAAGGGAAAGAACTTTGGAGAAGTTAGTTTTAATTTGAGCTGTAAATTGTAACATATATATATATACATTAAAAAGTTGATATACGAAAGCATAATTCTTTTATATATATACATTAATGGTCAAAAGAAGGGGTTTAATTTCCGCACCGACTATTGGCTAGAGGACCCACCAACAGGGGAAGGAAAAGATTTAATTGCGAAGGCATCCATGGGAGGCACGTTCCGTGCCCCACGCTGTGCTTTGAGATTCGTGTGGGAGCAATCCGACGGCGGTAGCTTCTTCGTCGCATGCGAATGTGCCGCACATAATTTCCCCCTCCCCCGCCCCCCCGCACCACCACCACCACTCACCATGGGCAATTGGTACAATGACCATATAAATTAATAGCAGAAGAAGAAGAAGAAGAAGAAGAAGAAGAAGAAGAAGAGGAGGAAGAAGAAGAAGAAGAAGAAGAGGAAGAGGAGCTTTTTCCTTTACTTTGCGAGCCTCCTTCATTTCACCAAATGTCTCGGGAATCTCATTCAGTTACTCTGCAGGTCTTGTTCTTCTGCTCCTGCAGCTGCTGTTTCATTTCATCAAAAGTTTCATCATATTTCTCTTTTATCAGCTATTTGTTTGCTTCCAGGTTTTTAGGAGTTTTTTTTTCTTTTTTGAACTTATAAAAGCGTACATCAGATGATTTGTTTCATTTCATCAAAAGTTTCATCATATTTCTCTTTTATCAACTATTTGTTTGCTTGCAGGTTTTTAGGGTTTTTTTTTTTTTTTGAACTTATAAAAGCTCCACATCAGATGATTTGTTTCATTTCATCAAAAGTTTCATCATATTTCTCTTTTATCAGCAATTTGTTTGCTTGCAGGTTTTTAGGGGTTTTTTTTTTTTTTTTTTTGAACTTATAAAAGCTCCACATCAGATGATTTCTTTCATTTCATCAAAAGTTTCATCATATTTCCCTTTTATCAGCTATTTGTTTGCTTGCAAGTTTTTAGGGGTTTTTTCTTTTTGAACTTATAAAAGCTCCAAATCAGATGATTGTTCTTTGTTTTCTTTTGTGAGGTTTATGCACTCAAAAGAAAAAGAGAAAAAAATCATTCCAAAATCAAGTTATGGTCACAGATGATATATAAATCTGCAATATAGGTGTTTTTTTCAATTTTTTCAAAAGGGTTTATTTTAATTGGCTATATATATTTTGTGGCGCATCTCTCTCTCTCTCTCTCTCTTTATCTCTCACTTGCTGCTTCTTTGTTTGATTGTAGATCTGATATTTCTCTTTTATCAGCTATTTCTTTTCTTTTCTTCTTTCCAAACATGAATTTATAACAGCTCCACATCCATGAGTTGTTTATCATTTTCTTTTATGAGGTTAATACAATCAAAAGAATGGAAAAAAAAATCTTTCCAAAATCAAGTTATGTTATCTTTTTTTCTTTTTTTTTTTTGAAAAGGTAGGGTTTTAGGTCGCTATATATCTTCGTGCGCATCTCTCTCTCTCTCTCTCTCTCTCTCTCTCTCTCTCTCTCTCTCTTATGTGTATTGTTTTTAGCTTATTAAACCCTTCACTAAAGATCTTCTCGAGCTCACATCACACGTGCTTCTTCTCTTTTCTTTAGTATTTCATCTGATTAATTTCTCGTTCTCTCTTATGGCCACATCCGATACCGAATTCACCATAATCAGATCCAATGGATTTTGACCAAAAGATTTTCCAAATTATGTGGCCTGTTTAATATATCAGGATAAGATTTACTGTTTCCTAAGCATCATCACTGCAGGTTCAAATAATATTAATTATGAATTCGTAATTCACCATTCGTATGGGTTATTATGGTACCATTTGGCGGTATTACTTAAAACTATATACCCTGCCATAGTGGCTAAGTATATCCAAAACTTTTTTCATGAGACAAGACCAATCAAAAACTAAGCTAACTACACTGGTGGGTTAATGTTTATTTTTCATCTCAATTACAGCCATATGGATGTGGGTTTACAAGCTTGTGATATGATGATCTTTGAGTCTTGTAGTAAAAATAAGCCTGTGATGCATCTATAAGTTTTATATTTCTCAAATCATCATCTTTATTTTCGTGATAAAACTTTTAAGCCTACCAATAGTAAATTTTTTGGTTAATGAATTATCTCATGGTGCCTAATCTATAAATATATAATGAAGCTCTCTTTCAATCTCTATCTTCTAAATATGTTTGCTAATTTCCAGTGGCCTCTAATTTGCATATCAATTAATCATACATATATATGTATGTATATACAAAACACTTACTACTTGTTTGACGTAACTGCAGATAAACCAACAGGGAGAAGACAATGAAGGAGAAAATGAACAGAAAATTAAAGTAGTTAGGGACCAGTTGAAGCGAATCATAGCTTTCTCGGGTGTGAAAATAACCATGGCTTTTGTAATACTCTTAGCATTTTTGAACGGAACCAAAGATATAAGAGCCATGCATTCCTCCACAGTTATCAAAGCCTACAATTTCCTCATCTGGGCCACTCTTCAATCCCCCATCTTGTTGTTGCTGTACGCATTTTTTCTCTTTGGGCATTATAATCGAATCAACCGAAACCAGAAGATATATCTCATAGGCGGGATTACCACATCTTGTGTACTTTTAATTGTGACAAGCTTTTTCTCCATAGTACTCCTGAGCAAGGACAGTGCAGGGATGAGTCTTATTGTAATTCCTGTGATAGCTATCATATGCTTCCTTGGATATAGGGCTACACAAAATGTTAACGACCACGACAGTGCCAACCATGAAAGGTATATATATTATGTGTTTTTATACATTTCGATAGTACTATTAGCTTAATGATCTTCTCAGGTGAACTGAATTAGCATCTCATGAACTTCTTATAAATGTATCAAATTATATATTAGCTTGTGCTGTTATTGCGTGTCAAGTTTATTCAGAGAGAAGACTCGGGTACTAAATTTAGTGTTTTTTTTGACAAAAAAACTTGGCATTAACATGTTTCTCTAATTCTATTTGTTAAAAAAGTATCGAATGCTGGAAATAAGTTTTGCTTTGAAAAGTTGAAGAACTACATGTTCATGTAAAAAGTAAGCTGTAATTTTCTCTTTAATTTGAAACATATATACATGAGCTTAGGTCATTTTTTCATCGGTAAACTTACTAATAGATAACGGAATCAGCTAATCTAATATTTATATCATTTTTGAGGGGTGATGGGAGCTGCCTCTAAAAGCCTAGGCTTAACAACATTTTCAATTAACATGCATGTTGTGCATCTTCGATCAACAGCTACAAACCGGAGCAAAAGAAGGCCTTCAAGTTCGCTACTGCTATGGCAACTATGGCCATCACAGTACAAACGGGTATGATTTATGCTTCCTTCAAAAGCCCTCCCCTCCAAGCATTGCAAAGTTTCCAACTTGCGCTGAGTCTCTTCTTCCTGATCACCATGGTTGGCATCTTTGTTATGATGGTTACCTCCATCCCCTTAACTGCTCATTACTCCTTTTGGAGAGGGAGCCTTTCAAGCTTTGTGAGATACAGCAGCACTGCTATTTTGGTCCTCCTCGGGCTATCAGCCGCTGCGCTCGCCATGCAGTTCTTGGAAACCTTAGTCGTGGGCGTGTTCTCGCTGGCGCTCATCCCTATCTTCGTATACTTCATCCAGGAGTATCTGGGTATCGGCCTGAGAAATCCAACTAGTGCTCGACCCTTATACCATGACCCACGCTATGCGGGTGTGATGAGGAACGGCATTGCAATGCTGATCTCAGTCAATGGTGGCCTACTAGCATTCATATGCGTGGAGAGTGTGGGGATTGCACCACAGCAATATTACATGAGTTTAGGGCTAAAGGTGTGCGCATTCTTCCAGCTATTGGCCATCGAATCCGGCCTGATCTGGATAGGCCTCATGTTTGAACCGCCGCACGGTGAAATGTGGGCTTCGATCGTTGAAATATTTTACTCTGTTAGTTTGTTGCTGCAGCTAGTTATGATCCTGGCCGGGGCGGTGATGCTCTTCATCGTGCTATCTTAGCCAAGGGAACGTTTCGTTGGGGGTAAGTCGACATAACATAAAAATTGAATTTTCAGATAGAAGTGGACTTCTATCAAAACTTCAATTTATCACTTCCATCATACATAACCAAATGAATGGAAGTGATAATCTCGGTTTCGAGCTACACATAATTACTGTGATTATTTACTTCCAAAATGTTGTCTACGGGGGATCTCAGAGAGAGTTTTTCTGAAAGATTGCTAGATATGTTGTTGTTGTTGTCATCGTTAATGTTGTTTTGGTCTATTTTATCTGTCTCCACATATAATAGGCGATCGATCAATACTGGCTTTGTTTTCCGAAAGGTTTTAGGAGGACATTGGCTTTGTTGTTGTATAGTTAGTGTCTTGTAATCCTGTTTGTGGTGGGGCTCTATACAAATTTATAGGTGAAAAAATAAATGTGGTAATTTCTAAGTCGTTTGCAGGATTCTGTAACTTGACTACATTGTCTTTTGCAGTAATTAATATTACTGAATATTGATTACAGTACTTGTCCTTTGCTTTCTTATTATTTGTGTTTGATGACAATGCATTTGTGTTGACAAAGTAGCTTCTAATTAATTAATGATTAATTGAGAATAAGTAACATTTTTAGATTGTGCGTGCCCTAGAAGGCTTTCCCTCAATTATATCGATGAGGTAAGAAACCGCGGTGGTTGAATAAGACTAATTAATATTTAAAAAGTTTACCAAAAAAGCACTAGCTAATTAACTGATTATGCCGTTTCCATATCTAAAGGAACTTGAGATAATTAAGCGTAGCAGTGTTCTTCTCTTTTGAATAAAGGATAGGGCATGAGTCAATTTTGTGTCTATTTAGAAATCAACCAACTTAATCTCCGAGAGAGAGAATGTGTGTGTGTGTGTGTGTGTGAGGGAGAGAGAGAGAGGTGGGGGTATGTGTGTGAGATCTCTCTCTCTCTCTCTCTCTCTCTCGATATCTGTCTAGAGAAGTGTGTGTGTGTATGAGAGAGAGAGAGAGAGAGAGAGAGAGAGAGAGAGAGAGAGAGAGAGAGAGAGAGAGAGAGAGAGAGAGAGAGAGAGAGAGAGAGAGAGAGAGAGAGAGAGAGAGAGAGAGAGAGAGAGAGAGAGAGAGAGAGAGAGAGAGAGAGATCTCACACCCACCTCTCTCTCTCTCCCTCTCTCTCTCTCTCGATATCTGTCTAGAGAAGAGTGTGTGTGCGTGTGTGTGAGGGAGAGAGAGGTGGGTGGGTGCGTGTGTGAGCCTCTCTTTCTCTACAGAAGTGTGTGTGTATGGGGGGGAGGGAGAGAGAGAGAGAACCGGGTATGTGAGAGTTCTCTCTCTTCTCCATAGAGAGAAGTGTGTGTCAGGTAGAGAGAGAGGTGGGTGGGTGCGTGTGTGAGCCTCTCTTTCTCTACAGAAGTGTGTGTGTATGGGGGGGAGGGAGAGAGAGAGAGAACCGGGTATGTGAGAGTTCTCTCTCTTCTCCATAGAGAGAAGTGTGTGTCAGGTAGAGAGAGAGGTGGGTGGGGGTGTGTGTGACCCTCTCTCTCTCTCTCTAGAGAAGTGTTTGCGTATGAGAGAGAGAGAGAACCGGGTATGTGAGAGTTCTCTCTCTTCTCCATAGAGAGAAGTGTGTGTCAGGTAGAGAGAGAGGTGGGTGGGGGTGTGTGTGACCCTCTCTCTCTCTCTCTAAAGAAGTGTGTGCCTATGAGAGAGAGAGAGAGAGAGAGAGAGAGAGAGAGAGAGAGAGGCGGGTATGTTTGAGATCTCTCTCCTCTCAATAGAGAGATGTGTGTGTGAGGTAGAGAGAGAGGTGGGTGGGTGGGTGTGTCATGTGTGACCTCTCTCTCTCTCTCTCTCTCTCTCTCTCTCTCTCTCTAGAGAAGTGTTTGCGTATGAGAGAGAGAGAGAAGCGGGTGTTGTGAGATCTCTCTCTCTCTCTCTATAGAGAAGAGCGTGTGTGTGTCTCACAGAGAGAGAGAGAGAGAGAGAGAGAGAGAGAGAGAGAGAGAGTCTCTATCACCCTTTAGGGAGGGGAAGAGAGAGAGAGAGAGGGAGAGAGAATCCCTCACCGGCCCCTCAGGCACCTTCCACAGGTAGGTTGATCTACTTGATCAACGCAACCCCTAGCTAGCTAGGGCATGCATTATTATTTCTCTTTAAGCTAATTGCATGCATGGTGAAAACGAGAGCACGTACGCCTGGGCTTATTATATAAATAAATTTCGGGTTCGGATGTACGTGGTCGATCCAACCCAGTAGAAACATATATTAGGCCCATTAATTTGGGTTGTGTGGGAGAAGCCCGACCCATAAGCTCAACCTAATCTTCTCCCATCAATGGGCCACCTTGTTTGTCTTTTATGGGCCGTGGTTTCGTGGACTTCGAAATTGCACTCGACGTGCTCTGCAACTGTGAATATGATTGTAGCACTCTTCAGCCCATATATGCAGCTCCTAAGAATTTAAGTAACGCTATACTTACAGATAAATTTTATAATTTTTAATATATTTCCTTACCAACCCATTTTTAATTGGCAAAATGGTATCATTCATGAGGTGATTGTTGTAGTTCGTAAGACAAAGAATAAAAACGTAACTACTAAATTTTAAATTAGAAATTTATTGTAGAAGTGGTTTGTAAGAATAGCATTTTCTTAAGAATTTAAACTAGCTGCCTATAATTTGCCTAGCATAGAGATTATAAATCTTTTGTGACTGCAACAGTTTGATTTTTAGTTTATTGGTAGGTCGATATGATTATAAATTTTTATGACAATGCATTACGCTCATAATTAAGATGATCAATTGATTGCCGTCGCCACCATGCAATTGCCAGCACCTTTGTGCGATACTTATCAAAGTCTCGTAGATCTAAGATTGTGATAAATTTAGCAGAACACATTAAACCAAAAAATTTTGGTGTATAATTAGCTTTCAGTTCATTAGTATGTATATATTGATTATTTACGTTTTATATTAGTTATTTGGGGCGAGACTGATTATGTATAAATTTTTAACAATCTCCTCAAACATTGCACTAAACCTAATGCGAATCCACTGATCATCGTCCAAGCCGATGTATCGAACCTACGCCCCTCTCGTGAGTTTATATGCCTAACACATGCTTAATTTGTTGACCCAACTATTTTGATTGCGTTAAGCCATCATATCGCATTATATAAATTGACTTCCTTCCATTAGTCCATCATGTTCATGTGAGCTAGTAACTCGATTCAACCATACCATATAAGCGAGTAATCTAAAATTGCCAAACTATCGCCTCTGATACTGCTTATTAGGAGAGTCGCAATTCATCCTAAGTCCACATGGATCCAAGAATATAGATCCAAGAATATGGCACTGTCCCTAGAGCAAGTGGCAAAGGATTTAGTGATTGGTACCCGAAACCCAAGTTAAGTTGATTCATATTTACAGCTAAGTTTATTTCTAAATGAAATAAACGAAGCGGGTAGCGTGCTACCTATCTCTCAAAAAAAAAAGAAAAAGAAAAAGAAAAAGAATATGGCATATTTACTGTAACTCATCTAGCCTTAAATGCTTAAAACTTATTAGGTCAAGATCCATTACGATATATCAATCATTTACTCTTTAATAAATTAGTTATGTGATGCGAAACTACTCACATGTAAATTTCTAATAAACACTGTCCATCACAAAATAGACTGAATAATTTGCGGGTCGAGGCTACCAACATTCTTTATTCCACTATTCTCTGATGTTTTGAAGAATATATGAAAGCGATAAAACATAAAAATTAGATACTTGATTTAATGACAAAAAAGTTAGAAGGTGACAAATAGAGGAAACAGTAGCAATCAACCGGGTACATATAGGTAATCAAAGTGCATCAAATCCTTAATCTCTGAATCTTCTATTTTCTATGAACAAATTGCTCATAAACCGAAGATTTTTTTGGTTCACCCTTATACGCATTTAATTACTTGACATTTGAGAAAAGGAACATGCCATGCATGCATGTACTATTCATTCGTTGGTATACATACGTATGTATGCAAGTTCCCATTAAACTCAAGAGTAAAGCATATTTATGTATGGCAAACAAATTAAACGATAATATGCTAGCTTATGCGCGCATGCAATTAAATGCACTTAATTAATTGAATTCCCTATCCCTAAACAGAAAAAGATAATCTCAAAATAATTTAAGTTGTTTCGAGGAAAAATAAATCATTGTATACATACCGAAGGGCGGAGAAAGAAAGAAGGCAACAGGAAATAGCAATGTGAAGGTGTTGAGAGATTAAAGCAATGAAGGGCATGCACCAACTCAACTCTCGGTGCCAGCATATATAGAGAAATTTAGTTTAATAATTACTTATCAATCGAAGGGCCTACATATTTTGTCTTCGTCTTTGGAGATATTAGCTAAGCTAACATGGCCTTATGATGAATATACATAATATATATTTTTGTACGTTTATGGTGCAGGTTTGAAAGATTCCTGGGGGTTGAATAGAAATAGAACAAATGGTTTTGGATCAGCACGACAATTAATAACAATTAATCCATGCTTAATTAATTTCCCTGTTGGTGTTGAATTGCACATACTGACGTACACGTTGTTGTATAAATATTGTGTTTCTAAAGAACAGTTCAACAAAGCCAGAATTAAAAATAAACAGATGCTTTCAATTTGAGATGCTTTTCACATTGCATCTCATGCATTAGTTATGTCTCATACTTCAATCTCTCTCCGTATAAGTATCTTCTTATTACTCGAATATTTAATTTGTGGATAAGTGTGATTTTTATTTTTTATTTTTTCTCTAGATACCTTGATGGTAAATTTCTTGCGTCGCACGAAGCTTGATCTCTTTAAAAGCACAAGTGAGATCAAAATACAATCTTCTCATACAACTAACAAAGAATCATCAAACACAAGGACAGATGATCACTAGTTTCAACATCCATAACCAAAATTTCACCCGCAGCAATCTACAAGCCATTCCTACACGGATGACGAAATCATATTAGAAAGCCAGTAAATATCCAACAAGATCTTCAAGAATCATGAACGCAATAAAACAGGTTTTGACGAAATAGAATAGAATCAATTTTTGTCACATGTAACACTAAACAAAATTGACCCTCACGAAACACAATTTTAAGATTCAGGAAGGAGTTGAAAGACAAAGCAACTGATCTTGTAGCAGGTATCAAGCATGGAACCAAGGAAACATCACGGGCGGGCGGCGGTAGGAGCTCCAGCTGCACGTGGGGGTTGCCCCGGCCTCCCTGGATCATCCTACAAAATATAATACAATAGTTTGATGTTATATATGAGCCTGGGATGCAAAGTATTAAGTTAAAAATGCAGAGCCTTTACGTATTTTACAATCGAAACATTAGTTTCAACAATTTTGACTGTAATGCCTAATATTGTAGTATATTAGACTTGACAGAATATTCTATCATCTAACAGAATATTATGTTGCTTGATGGAATATTCTGTTGCCACCATGTCCTTGGAGCAATTTGTACCAAGAAATTTGCTTTGTATAACAACAAAGTCCTTTTATTAACCAACCAATCTAAGAGATCACATGTTAGCATCACCAGCTCTCAATGATTACCTCAAAACCTCCCATCTCAGCAACCTCCGGCAATGACATGGTGCCCACTCTATAGTATACTAACCGAAGGACTCAATTCTATTGCAGACCTCAAGGATCTAATTCTTATAATTTAAATTAAGAACATAATTGACGCTGCTGTATTAAATATGCAATTATGCCAAATAAGTTTTAATTAGAAAAAATATTTTGCCAATGATGTGTTGAGATCACATAACTGTGAACGACAGAGATGTTATGAGATTGACCTCGCTTGAATTATACTTCACCAAAAAGAAAGGACTTCCTTCAAATATTTTCCTTTGAAAAATGTCCCATCTTTAATGATCAGCTAAAAATGGAACTACATTAGCTGACAAAGTGAAGAGGATGGAGATCACATATGCGAGACCGGTTAATCCCAGAGGTACCGGGAATCAGCCAATGGGCCAGACATCCGGTCTCAAAGGAAAAAAAAAAAAAAAAATATTAAAATGTTAGCGGATGCGGAGCTTTTCGGGTCTTTATCGGAGATTGCTGGGTCTGAAGGAATAGAATGAATCGAAAAAAGATGAGTAGGAGTAGGTCTTCTCACGCGCATCCAACCTCGGTATTTTGGTCCTCAAAGCTGTGGTTCTTCTTACTGAGTAGTTGACCCACNAATATTAAAGACACTAGATGCCCATGCAAACAGGCCAGAAAAAAGTGTAAAAAACATTACATATGATTCAAAAGATAAGACTGACGTGGGACGTTTAATCACCTATTTGAATAAAAGCAGCAAAAAAGTCTCCACAGATTTGTAAAATTCATAAATCATGTGTGAATTTTCACTTAACCTAGGGAATAAAGCAAATGCTCAACTTCTCACTCACTAAAGAGCATCAAAAACCCATTTGTTTTGTGCAATAGATAGATGGAAGAAATTATAGAAATGAGCACAAGCAGGGTGATAACAACTAGGAAAATGAATAGTCATAGAAAAACAGTCCGCATTGTGCCATTTTGAAATGTTAATTTACGCTTTTGTTGACGCGTCCATTACAGAAAAAGACCCAATGAACGCAACGCCTAGCAAAAGCGATAAACCAAAAAACCCTATGAATTACACAAGTAAAGAGGTAACAATAACAGCCAACAAGGATTACCATAAAATAGAACAAAACTCTTTGCAACTAAAAGAAACTTATTTCTGTGCAAGTAACTAATTTTATAATGAAAGAGAAAACATTAGACAAGGAATTTCATTCACATTCCGACAATTCTATTTCTGATAAAACCACTTTGAAAACCAATCATTAATGCATATTTACTTAAAAGCAATTAATGAATAACAAAATTTTTCTAACAATAGAGTATTCTAAATCATAAGTATAGAGGAATTACCCTGCGCCTGAAACGTTGAGGAGGTTCACGGTTCCTCCTTGCCTCTCGGGATCTGACCCTAACGACATGAGAATGGATGGCACAGGAGACACAGTACTGCATCTTAGCATAGAGCTTTGGAAGAATGTAACCTGGAAAGACAAGGAGCAATAAAATTTTCCACGTCAACAAATTGAAGTCAGGTGATCGAAGGGTTAGAACAATTAAAAAGATGTCCACATTCAATAAAGGGGTTAGGATCACAAAAACCCACTAATTCTTTCATGCTTGCATTTCAACTCACAAACTTTAATCTAATGCACAAGAAGCCCAATAACTTATTTTCCATTTCAACTTACCCATAAAGCTTAATTTGGTTAAAGAGAACCTACTAGTTATCTAGTATTCCATTTGATCCAAAAAGCTCAATTCGGCCCACGAGGTTTGACTTTATCTAAAAAGCCTAACTTGAATCAAACAACCTGTATGGCTCATATTGATATAAAAACAAGCTAAACCTTAGTAAACATCTAATATCACTCGCTTTTGTTTGATGCAAACAACCAGAGTTTAGTTTGGTATGAAAATCCTAACTTCGGTGAATTAGTGGATACTTTGTTAAATCAAATCAAGTTGTGCGGATCAAATTGAAACTAAAAATAAGATAGTACTAGAGTAGGTATTTTCGCATGAGAACTTAAGTAGATATAGGTAAAACACATACCGTCGTATACGCAGGCCTCTTGCACGTCCCTCACAGCGGCTTGCTCGACGATATTCCTCACGATGAACCTCTTAATGGCCTTGTCCTTAATCGAATCCCAAAAGCAAAAGAGATAAAATTGCAAAATAAATAGAGCTTGAGCATCTAATTCGGGTCATTGGTGTAGATCTAGGGTTTTATTCTTCAGTGATTAAGAAACTGATACCTTGGGGCAACATTTTCCGCAATTGGAGCAGCGGATGAAGTTGACGTGGCCGCGTCCGTGCTTGTTGCGCCCGCCATTTCTGCGCTTGAAGGTCTAGAGAGAGAAAGGGGGTGGAGGGGGATTCCATTAATGGAGATCATGAGAAGAAGAGAGGGATCTAGGGTTAGGGTTTTGGCGTTACCATTGTCGTGGATGTCTCGATCGCCTCAACGAAGGAAGTAGCGGCAGCGGCGTCCCCGTTGATTTCGCTCCTCTAGGGTTTTGGATCGGGAAGAAGGAATCACGACGACGACTATTTATATGGTGGGGTGGTGGAAGCGGGATCTAATCCTAGCCGTCCAATGTTAAGTGAGATAACAAATTGGTTCGGTCTACTTTAGGCTAGGCCCAGCCCAATGTAACCGGCCCGGTTTAATTTCTTCCAGGAGGCGGCCCATAATTTTCCTCGCTTTTGTGAGTCGCGCCACAGCCCAAATAAACCGAACCGGGGCGGCCCAAACGAGATATTTATGGGTTGGGTCTGTTTAATCCAAGAAATTCCCGGCCCGGTCCGGTTTTTTTTATAGGAGATATTTTGGGGGTACATTATTATTATTTTATTATTATTATTATTATTATTATTATAATGAAGACTTGCGCCGCAGCTGATCCGCGTGGCTAAAAACACGGAGAGATTCCGCGTGGAGACCATTTTTTAATTAAACCAACGAGAGTGCTCGAAAACAATGTCTAAACCACCCTAAAATTATTAAAAAAAGCACCCTGCAGTATAATATATTTATATTTTACATTTTTATAATTTGAAGTTTATTATATATTTATGTATTTTTATTTTAGTTCTTTGAAAAAAAACAAAAGTAGCTATAAGAGAGCTGGAAAGCTCTATATTTACTTATTATAGAGTGCAGTATTTTGTTATTCTTTCAAATTTTTAGCAATAAATTGTTAAAATAAATTAAGAAAAAAACAATTAAATTTTGAACCATGTGGTACTAAATTATAAATATTTTGAACCAAAGAGGGACTTTTGAAAATGTCCCAAAATTTAAAGCGAATCGATGGGCCCCACCCAGATTACAGTAGCCGCCCCCACGTAGCCCTTTAAGTCAAACTACAGTTAGCTTGGTGGGTCCCACAGAACAAAAAAAAAATATCTTGGATCGCCGTACGTAGAAAGGGTCCGACCGTCCGAGACGATCCGACGGTCGTGATGATCCGTCACCCTCTAAGTCCCTATTCATCACGTGACTCAAAATGGTCTTCGCGCGGGGAAACGCGACGGGAAACGAGCAGGAAACCGGAATTGTCGTTTTCTCCCCCCCTCTCCCTCTCTCTCTCTCTCTATCTGACGTGGCGGTACCTGATTGGTTCTCCAAACCTTTTTTACGAATTTTCACACGCGTGAATACACGAATATGCTTCAACACTCTCGTACAGCGAAGTGTCATGCTTATACAACATAATTATTAATAAATTAATAATATTTTTTTAAACAAATATTATGTAATTTTTTTTATTAATTATGATGGAACGAAAAAATCTTAGAAATATAATTTTATTTGTTTAAAATACCATGTTAGTAATATAACTAATATATTCTAGATTTTTTTTTCATGATAGTGCACGTACACACGCCTGTATTAAAAATTTTGGAATATACAGATATATTTACATGTTTATTTTCTTAATTACATATTTGCTCTCATACCTTCTACCAAATAATAGAGTTGCATGGAAACTCTAATGTACTTTGGTATAAAGAGAAAGAGTAATTTTGATGTAAAAAAAAAAAAAGATAATCGTTATTTTGTAAAAAATAAGAGTATTACTGTAAAAAAAATAAGATAATAATTATTTTTGTATAATTTTAATGTTCGATAAGAGTTAGTCTAGTTTGGTCATATATATTTTTTTAGTTAGAATTATTTTTTTACGAGTATTTGAGAAACTAAAATATTTAGAGCTTTTGTTTGATAAGAGTTGAGATTATGAGCTTCTAAAGCAAGTTGCTTAATTGGTAGCTTTTCATTTTACTACCAAGAAAAAATTTAAATAATTTTTTAAAGTAAAACCAAACATATTTTTTTGTTTGAATGGTATTGAGAAGCGATGCACATATTAAACACGACATCAAACTTTTAAGGTTCCATTTAGAATTACAGAAAAATTCTATTATGCGTGATGAAAAGGTATTACAAAATAATATTTTATTTATTTGTATACATAATATCACATTACAATATATTTTTTACTATACCGTCAAAAAATAATTAATATACTTAATTATTAGTAACCTTCAATCCCAAGGTGCGGACATGAAATACAATTATTCTGAGGGACACACGTGCAAAATGCCAATTTTTTTTTATTTTTTTCATTTTTCTTTTCTTTTATTTTTTATTATCCTCTGCGGCATAAAAAGGGGTGCGACCGCCGCCGTAGTAATAAGCCGATGATCGGAAAACCTTCTCTAACAACCCTACTACTTCTCCTAACTCCATAGAGATAGAGGAAGAAGAAGACGACGACGACGACGACGACGACGACGAAGAAGAAGAAGAAGAATCTAGGGTTAGGGTTAGGGTTACGCTTAGGGTTTTGCTTCGAAGTGACACTTGAAAGGGGCTCCTAGTAGACGTGGAAGCTGCTGAATCACTGGGCGGAGCTTTTCCCCGACTTTACATTCTCTGGTTCGATCTATGCATCGCTTCTCCTTTCGAATTCGCCTTGTGTTGAGCCCTTTATCGCCTATATAAGCGGAGAAACCTTGTTGGATGGGGCCCAAATTAGGGTTTTTGATGTGATTGCTGTGATTCGGAGCCGATCGATGTGAGATAAGGTGTGTTGTCGTCGTTGTCGTTCTTGTTGTTGTTTAGTATGTTGTGTAAGTTTGAGGAGTCCGAGAGCGTAGCTTCTTCCTCGTGCCGAGCTCGCCGTAGTATGAGTTGTGGTGAGGAGTCTAAGGATGGGAGGAGAGAGGGGGACGAGATTAAACGGGTAGGGATGAGTAAAGTCGCCGATAATTCCGTTGGAACGAGCGGGGATGCTCTTCGCGCTCCGCAGCCACTAGAGATTGATCAGAAGCTGCTTCTTAACCCCAGGTCGCTCTTTATTGGGTCGAAGATTGGGGAGGGAGCTCATGGGAAAGTATACGAGGGAAGGTATGTTGAGGAATATCCGATTAAACTGAAATCAATATGATTAGTTGATTGGTAGAGTACTTATTACTTCACGACGAAATTGGGAAATTTCTTGTGTCTTAGTTCAAGTGGAGAAGTTTTCTCCTTTTGCATATGAGCTTATAATTGGGAATTTTCTCTTTCTTTTCTTTAGTATTGTTGATTGTGAATAGCTTAATATATTGAGTGTAAGCTGCCATTACATTTTTTTCGAGGATTTGTTTACTCCTATAACTCAAAAAAAGTATACTTTGTTTCCTAGTTGATTGTGAGGACCTGTATTTGGAGCATATTATATCTAAAATTGGATGTGGTCAAGAATATCTTGCTATGTAGGACAAAAGAATCTAGATACTAGATCCTGACTAGTCCTTTAAGGTGAGATCCTAACCGGTTACCTTAAGCAAATCAAACTAAGTTTGTAAAAGTTGCATGAAACTAATGGGTAGTGAATAACATATAAGACAAATCTATTGAAGCATCATTTAGCATTTGGTGGGCGGAGTTTGATGAGCATAGGGTTAAATTAGGAGGATTTTAGTATTTTGGTAAAACAAGCAATCTCGTCAAGTGCGTTTTTAATGGTTATATGTTCTTTTGAAGAAATCTCCAAAATCCTTGTGCTATGACATGCCAAGCATTTGAGCAGATGTGCTGATGGCATGTGAGCTGACATGTGCAGTGCCAGCATGTCAGTGGCATGCTCTCATGCCACAGTTATTAAAACTTTGTGTTAGGGCTTGAAAAGAGGATTCTGTCGGAATACATATTTGGTTTGCGCTTGTTCTTCGAACAGATGAATATGGTAAAAATTTCAGTTATTTATTTAGGTTTTGTGAACCCTGTCAGTCACTTCTGCTTGATTCATTTGGTTGAGCTTCTAACATTTTGCTTCATTCCTGCGGAAAACAGACATATTTGCGTATGATTTTTTTTAAGAATAGAAACTGTAGTAGCACATAACCAACATTTTATTCATTAATGATCTGTCATCTGTGTCCCTATATTTATTTGAGCTTCATATGAACTGAAAATGCATCTTATTTTGCACTCATCATAGTTTTAAATTCAAATTGAAAATATTCTTGAGAAAGAATTACTTGCTCAGATTTTTATGATTAGCAGCAGATAATTGTCTTTACTCGTTAGATATTATTTCAATCAGGTATGGCGAGCAAATCGTAGCAATAAAAGTTTTGAATGGTGGCGATACTCCTGAAGAAAGGGCTACACTTGAAGCTCGCTTTGTTCGAGAAGTAACTATGATGTCTAGAGTGAAACATGAGAACCTCGTCAAGGTGTATTCTCAGCTTTGTAACTTGAATTCATCATTTATTGGCTCCTGTTCACTGAGCAACATGTTTTCTTAGTTGATTTGATTCTTCGTTTTAGTGCTTTAATATTTCTCCAGAGATTTAGTCTAGTTTATACTCATATTACTTTTTTTATGAAGTTTATTGGAGCCTGCAAGGACCCAATCATGGTGATTGCCAGTGAACTACTGCCAGGAACGTCGTTAAAGAAATATTTAAGCAGTATGCAGCCCGGAATACTGGATCTTCGCACAGCAATAAATTTTGCACTTGACATTGCTCATGCAATGGAGTGCCTACATGCTAATGGGATAATACACAGAGACTTGAAACCTGGTGCTTATCATCTCTCTTTTCTTTTTTCTTTTTTTTCCCTTTTTTTTCTCCCTTAATCACAAGACATTTATCATTTAGTTTTAACTTCAGCATGCTTAGTGTTGAGGGTCTTGAAAGATTCTTAAATACCAGTAGAATTATAGAGACTTGGACAGACCTAGATTCCTTAAGTTTTATGACATGTTAACATATCAAAGTGCGAGCGATTTTGCATAAATTGCTGTATTTCTTTCATGTTAAGATTTCTTAGTTATAAATATGAAAAATATGATAAAAATGTAGAAAGCACATAAAGATTGCTCTCTCTTTTTTCGACCATTAATATACATGTGAAATAGTGTGATTAGTCTTATTTGCGAGATTTTATGACTTATTTGGAGGATTATGCCTCGTAGAGGCAAAAACATAAGTTGCATGCACTTCATGCTTCTGGTATTCTATTCTCTATAATTTGTTATAACACTATTTTGTTTAATTGGAATATGGAGAGCATTTACTTGTTTGTTAATTTCACTATTTCTCGTTCTATTTCTTGACTCAGCAGGCAGAAAAAATCTAGTGACACTTTCCTTAGATAGTCTAAAGCATCACAGCAGTACTTTTGTATTTTGAAACTAGTGGCACCTTAGACTAACCCAGTTAATATCCAGACATTTTACGTTAAGTACTTTCTTGGTGCATAAGTCTGTTTAAAGACTTGTAATACCAAACTTGATTTTATCATTGTTTTTTACTCCTAAAACCTAGTGATGCCCCCTTTTTTCCCTTGTTTTTTCTTGCTATTAAATGCATAATTGCATATGTGTATTCAGATAGACTTATGAACAAATTATGTATTACTGCCTAGAATGTCACTGATCAAAGGTAGTTCAAATGTGCAGACAATTTGTTGCTTACTGCAAATCAGAAAAATGTAAAGCTTGTTGATTTTGGGCTTGCTAGAGAAGAAACTGTAACAGAGATGATGACAGCTGAAACTGGAACTTACCGATGGATGGCTCCAGAGGTGATGCGTCAGTAATCTCTTTAGAGATATTTACATAAATGTCCCTGCAAAATCAGCTGTTTGCTATATCCTGACAATATCTGAAATTTCACATCCTTCAGTAACTTTCATACATATGTACCCCTGTACTTGCAGAAATGCTTCTCTTCAATAAATTTTATCTAATAAAAAACCAACTTTTTCCATGAATTAGATAACTCCCCAATTTGAGATAAGTGTATTTTTGCAAGAGTCTGCACTTTTGAGATTCGGAGTTTACCGAGGTATATATTTAATTAATTTTGCAGGGACATATGTGAAAGCCTCTTTTCACTGTACTTTAGTTTGGTTTTCGTCTTTAATGTCAGTAGAATGAATCAAAGTCCAAACACATTAAAATATCGCTTGTAAGCACATTGTATGTCAACTTTGTGATCCACAGGCTATATTTCTTTCCTCTAATCTCTCTAGGAAGCCATGTGTTGCTATCACGACCGTGTTCTTTATAAAAGATAGTTTCAATTTCTTGTTCTTAAATGGTTTGATTTTTGGCCGTAAGCCCCTGCTAATAATCTAAAATCTACTGAAATTACAGTTGTACAGCACTGTAACTCTGCGACACGGTGAGAAGAAGCATTACACGAACAAGGTTGATGTGTACAGCTTTGGTATTGTTTTATGGGAGTTGCTGACCAACAAAATGCCATTTGAAGGCATGTCCAACCTTCAGGCTGCATATGCTGCTGCTTTCAAGGTGAGGATAAGCTTTCAATTACCTAAGCCCCAAACCCTAAACCCTATTTTCCTACTTTCTGTTGACATGATCTAGATCATTGTAGTGGTTATCATCCTATAAATGGCAGCAACAAACGATTGGTTTAAGATGGTCACTAGTTATTGCATTTTGGTAAAATTGTAAACTAAAAGGTGAAGCAAACTGGTGACTGCTTCTAATCATGGCTACTAAATGCTCATTATTCTGAAAAATGCTGATGCTGTGTTCTTCTATGCTGCGTTCAGCTTAACAGCATTCGTGTCTCGTGCATACTTCTTCTTTGAAGTTCATTTGTGCTTCTTCTTTTGTCAAGCTTAGAATGCATAACTTACAAGCACACATAGTGTAGTATGGTTTGCTATCGCATTGGGGGTTTAGCCTTATAGAAAATGTACTTCATTTTGTTGAAATATGATTCTTTGCACCTTATGTTACTTACGATCATCTACATCTTGTGCCTGTTTGGCTCAACTTGTTTAGCAGCTTCTCTACTTCCGGAGAGTAGGACATTTGGCGCATGCAGCAACGAACTTCTGTTGCGATGAAAAGTTCAAATGGGCTTCTAGGCCCCAAAGCCAATTTGGCTCTTAGTTCCTTCCTCAAACAGTACTTCCATAGAAGCTGTAGCTGGGCGAAACAGGCCTTTTAAAGTTACTTATTAGATATCTCTATTGCCGCCGATGAGAATTGGAAATGTATTTTACTGATTTGAGCTCTCTTTCTTTGTTTTTTTCTTGAAATCAAAAAGCAAATGCGGCCCCCTTTTCCGGACGACACACCCCCTGAGCTCGTGTTCATCGTGCAGTCGTGCTGGGTCGAGGACCCCAACATGCGGCCGAACTTCGGCCAGATCATTCGCATGCTAAACACCTTCCTTTTCACTCTGCCCCCGCCGTTACCCGACCGAGAAGCCAACACCAATCAAGAAGCTAAAGCCGTTCCAACGAGCAGTAGGGGCACCATTACAGCCACATCCAATGCGCGGAGTGGCAAGCGCTCTTTCCTTCGACAGCTCTTTGCCGCGAAGAGGGCAACCAATGGTAGGACATAATTTACTGTAAGGCCACAAATGTCTATTACTGTATAAGTAGCACTAATAGGCCACATGTAACAGAGTAAGGGATGATACTAAAGCAAACAAGAATACAAATTACATATGCTATATTATATATATAATTAATTCCTGATCCGACTAGCATAACCTTTGTTTCTTTTGGTTTTTGGAAATGTCTTCTTACTATCCCTGCAGGTAACATGCAGTTGGGTTTAATGGAATTTCGCATCTCTCTCTCTCTCTCTCTCTCTCAACTAACATTGTAAGTGTGAAGGATCCACTGATACAAGTGTAAGTAACACACTGTTTTGCATTAGTGTGAATTCCTTGTTCTATATCAGTGGTGATAGGATGTTTAGATGCTACTAATCACTTTTAGTTGGAAATTTACCGTGAGCTCAAAATAGTCACCATTGCACGGTTCCAGGTCGGTCCCAAAGCATTCAATTCCTGCAACTGTATTTTCTTAACTGCCATCTGGCGGTTCTTGGGCTTTTATGTGTTGATTACAGAAACTATTTTGTGCAATTTAGCTGAATAACCTAAAGAAAAGAGTACGATTTCCAATGAATAGAAAAGTTGGGTTGGCAACCCCCTAGTGCGTGTGATAAGCCCAGAAAAAAAAATATTATTCTCAAACATGAAGTGCCTTTTCTATTAATGTTATAGTGAAATGGAAGAAACTGCATGTTTTGGGACTATTTGAAGCAAACAACACTCATTCTATTGGTTTCAGAGCTTGAAACTCCAGAGGCTAGTGACTACAAATATGCTACACTTGGGACACCGTGTGACATTTTAATAGTCCCACAACAAATTATGTAGAAGGGTGTGATTGGTTTATACACACTAGTTATAATAGCTGAATTTAAATATTTTGGGCTGGTGGTGGTTGTGACCCAGTAAGTTATTATTATTAGTGAGTCCAGTTGCTACATTTAGTACTAAAATCTGACAGCCAGTAGAAAGTGTGAGATATATCTCATATCGTCTCGTGTATTTGGGACTATCTGTTTGATTGGGTCGGGCTGACGAGAACGTGAGTCTAAACAAGAAAAATATATGATACTTTAATAATCTCACATTAGATAATGTGAAAAAGTATGATGACTTTATAAGTAACAAATACACTACTAATAATAACTGAGTTTAAATATTTTTGACCCAACGAGTTATTATTTCTAGTAGGTCATGTCATTAGATTCGTTACGCGACATTTTTTTTTCTTTTTCTCTTAACCGTGTTTGGGATAACAAGAGAAATCACATGGAAATCATTGGCATACAATTAAAGTGTTTTTTTTTTTTTTAGAGAGACATATACTGATATACATTTGAAGAAAACAAAGGAAAAAAAAAAAAGCATAGAAAAATAAGAGCCAAAAAGAAAAAGAGGGGGGATGAATTCTAAAGAGAGTACACAATAAAAAGGACCACAATGGGAGCATAAAAACAATAATCATAATATAATAAAGCAGCTCGTTGTTGCATGCTCTGGTGTTGACAAAAACTGATCAGTTTGTCTACTTTTCCTCTCAATAATGCGTGAGAGGGACAACTCAACCGTCCCTTCTATGCACACACACACACACACACACACACACGGACGTGTTCTATTCTTTATCGTTCTAGATAATTATGGACAAAAAAACTAGGTGATTGTTTGCCCTGCACAAATTTCTTTTTTTTTTTTTTTTGTTACTTTCTGTTTAAGCGCAATGATCGAAAAAAGCACTAAAGTTTATCTGATTGTAGGAATATTTTATCTCAAAAACATTGCAAAATTATATTATAGTTGGAATGTGGGTCTCTGAAAATCGGGACTCAAATCTCCCACATTAATTTTGAAACATACATGCAAGAGTTAAAACTCCCAACCTTTTGCATGCAGTAACATTCCAGGTATATACCGATCGTCCTTAGAGTAAATGGCAGAGTATTTACTGGTTGATATCCGAGGTACTAAGTTCGAATTCTGGTTGATTTATATTTCCAGCTAAGTTTATTTCTAAATGAAATAAACGAAACGGGTAACGTACTACCTATATCTCTAGAAAAAAAAAACATCCCAGGTATATAAATATCAATCTTATATTAGTCTCTTCATATTCGTATTAGGTTTCTCTTGAAGAGTTAATACCTTTCATAGTAGTCGAAGAATCCTCTTTTAGAGCTTTTGCTTCTCTAATAATATATAAGAAGCCCATAATCCTTTCATGCAAGCTCTAAACATTTTATTTCACCAAACAACTATATGTTTCGGGGTTGAAGTTTTTGTAAAACAGTAGTGTCATTTCAGAACACATTATTTTAGTTTAATTTAAAATCCATCATAATAAGTTTCCCTGTTAGTGTGGGTACGTACGTAGAAGCTTCAAATTGGTGATTTTAGAGATCATGCCAATTTTTTTTTTTTTTCAATATAGTTAGTGAAGCTGGTCACATTATTAAAATCGAGAAACGTCATTTTAGTAAAACTGTTTTTGACTTAAAGCATAAGCCAAATATATAGACAAAAAGAGTCGTGATTATTAGAAAACTTTTTTTTTTTTTTTTTTGGGTGAGGGTTGAGAAGTTTTTTGAAAAGAGAATGTTTACTGTGTCACACTTACACCACACCAATAATAAAAAGTTGATCATATTTTTGTTTAAAAAAAATATAATAAAAATATTTTGAATAATTATAATATAATAAATTAATTTTAAAAATTTTATTTAATTAGTTGGGAATGCAACCTCACCGATACAACTTACGCATTCTAAAATTTGTGCTGGGAAAGACACCTGCGGTACATGATGCAGCATCTGAGCATTTATCATGCTCGGACGTCGATCCTTGTAGTCAAAGTGACGGCCAACGGTCCCGATGTGATTGATGTAGATATTGCATGGTATGGTCCCAGCACGAATCCTAAAGCAACACTGCATCCTCGCTACTATAGTACAGTGTGCACTTTTTTAAAAATTCTATATTGTCACATTTGCACCCATTATCAATAACAGGTCAATCATATTTCTTCTTTTCAAATAAAAGTACAATAAAAATAATTTTTTATTATTATAATAAAATATATATTTTTTTAAAAAATATTTAATTAACTTGTTACGCCACGCGGCCCGTATATCCGTTGCATTCTAATTATCATAACTTGATTGCACACCATCCACGTGGACGGCTCCTCCCTTTCTTCGTGCAATCATGTACTGTACACGTGTGTTGGTCGCAGTCAACGAGGATACACTCGTTCGGCTCATAACATATATTCAAATTAAATAGCAGTGGGTGCCATCCGAATGAAAATTTAACTTTCTTTTATATTCTTCTCGAAAATAATATAAAATATCGGTTCTGGAGCGTCTACAATAAATGATCATTTGATTGTATATAGTTATAATTATATGTAAATATAAATTCGATATTTGATTTGATGTATTTTACTATAATTTTTATAGTAAAAACTACAGAAAGAGACCCAGCTACAGTAATTTGAACTACGTCTAAATTGACCGCAGTTTCAACTGCAATAATAGTTGGAGGAGTAGCTTTAAATAAAAGATATACTTACCTTTTTAATTATTTTTTAAATAAAAAAAATATTTTTTTATTTATTAAAGGTAATTTTATCATCATATATATAAAATGATAAAATTTTAAAAATTATTTCTCAACTGCATGCAACTAAACAAATTATTTATAGTTACAATATTTTTTACTACATCTAACTAAACATGATGCATGTATTTACAACTGCATACATCTCCAACCACACTACATAGATAATTACATCGATTCCGAAGTAAAGTGAACTGATCTATACAGTATCCCGTATTTAAGGGGCACAACGAATCGCGATTTTCGCATTACAATGACCTAAGACTCCTTAACACGTAAGGAAGGAGCCATTTAAAATTAGAGTGAGGCTACTATGCTATCGAAAGCACGGAGCCTTCTGTGCTTCCAGCTCGTTTTCGATGTTGCGACTTTCGAATTGTCGATCGGCTCCGTTAAACTTGATCTAGAGTATTTGAAGTATATAGAAAATAAATTTTATGATTTTACGATATCATTTGCCTAGTGAACGAAGGGGCTCAAAATCAACGGCTGAAAATAAAAATCTTACAAAATGTAATAGTATGACATTAAAATTTTAAATCAAAGATATTGATCTTGTTTTATATAGTATAAAGAATTTTCTATTAAAATTTCACGTGATTTGGATATTTCTACATCGTTAAACTTGCAAACGGCTCACTACGGCCATTGAAATTTGTTGATTTTGAGCTCATTCGATCACTAGGCAAATGATATCGAAAAATAATAAAATTTATTTTCTAGGTACTCCAAATACTCTAGATCAAGTTTAACGGAGCCGATCGACGATTCGAAAGTCGCAACATCGAAAACGAGCTGGAAGCACGGAAGGCTCCGTGCTTCTGATAGCATAGTAGCCTCGCTCTTTAAAATTATCCTAGAGGTTGGGCAATCAAAATTAGAGAGGAACATCAAGCATTAAATTTGAGACAACGACCACAAAAGCAAAGGGAGAGAGGCCCGGCTTATTAATGTGATGCAGTTGGGAGGGGGAGGATTACGTCCTCCCTCAATGCATTTAAGCTCACTTGTAATCAAGGTGGATGGGAGAAAAAGAGTTGATGGAAGTAATGGAGATGGGAATATATAGAACAACATGATCAATTTACAACTCCTATTTTTTAGACTTTTTCAGAGCCTAATAGTATATATAGTGGACCATCAAACTTTTAAGACCCGTGAAACTCTCCATCTTAATAACGTTCACATTACAATGGTCAAACCATGATTGAAGTAGTAGCGCCTCAATACTACTTACATAGGACTAGGGAGTAAGTAGTGTCTTGAAGAGCTAAATTGTTCCTAAATCACAATGTAAATGAAATTAGCGATAAATATATTAATTTTACTAGTGTAGTGACCCGCGTGTTACGGCGGCGGGTAGATACTGTTAAAGTGAAAATTTATAAAAAATAAAATATCAGTTTAGTATAAAAATTAATAAATATAGTCCATATTATAGACAAATACTTTTTTTAACAAAAAACTATAATGAAAAAGAATCAATCGTTCCAACAAAATTATTCAATTTTGTTCAAAAGATGTCGCATATCATGCAAATGGATGATTAAAATTATTTTTATAACACAATAATAAAAAAACTATCATATTGTAGTTAATACGACTAAAGAAAGGCTCATCACAATAATACGAAACACAATAAAGATTCGAATTTGCAAATTTAAGAAAGAGGGTGGAAGATCAGAAGGTAAAGATAAGGATATGACTAAAGAAAGGCTCACAATAATACGAAACACAACAAAGGTTCGAATTTGCAAATTTAAGAAAGATGGTGGAAGGTCAAAAGGTGAAGAAAAAGAATAAAAAAAAAAACTTTTTAGGCCTTAATAAATCTAAAGAAAAAAAAAAAAAAAAAAAAAAAAAAAAAAAAAAAAACAGCTAGGCCCCACTTCTCCTCAAATTAAGGGGGTGGATACATGTAGGATTTAGTCATGGGGAGTAATGTACAGGTATAGATTAGTGCGCTAGCTCTTCATCTGAGCTAGAGTCTAAACTTATTCCTCCCTAATAAGTGACTAGCAAGTTTTGAATGGGTGAATAGTGTTAGTTTGGATGAACTAAACTCTTGTTTAGCTCGTCAGAGTTTCTACAAAAATTAATATTTCTCTGAATAAGATCTATTTGCAAGTACTTGCTTAATTGACAAACCAATTAACCTCTTCCAAATCACACAACTTTCTCTATCCCTTTGATTCAGGAACACTTTGATCTGGTATGGTTCTACAATCACAATAATGTCCGACACCCACCTAATTTTCCCTGCACATTTGTGATTTGGCTAATACGCATAAAGATTAGAATTTTCAGAAGCGGTACATTAAAATAGTTACTCCCTAAGTACCAGAACAAGATACCCTGCTGCATTTTACTTTACAAATTAAATACCACATGACTAGATGATTTATAACCGGAGCAAATTAAAGCATGAAATTCCCATTCCCCGTTCTGTTTCCTGTACATGTCATTTCTTCTCGCCATTAACTACACCATTTATTATTGTTGAACAGTTCTTCTGCACTCTTTACTCTCAGTATGTACGCGAATTTTTGTACGAAGACCGTTTTCCACAAGAAATTTTTTTTAAAAAAAAATACGTTACCACGAAAGGTAGAAAATCGTTTTCATAATTTTTAGTATTTCAATATATGTTTCCGAATTGAAAACGTTTTAAACTAATAAATGTGAATTTATGATAAACTGATGATGGAATAAATGTGAATGGTATATATGATGTGGTGATTGTATGTGGGTTATTATACTGTGTGGTTGTATCTTGTACTTGTACAACGTCGTGCAAATACAGAAAAGATTCTGTCCGTGTAAACAGTAGATTCACTGTATTTGTGACGAATTTGACGTCCTCTGCGGTCAAGACTTTCAAAAAAAATAAATAAATAAATTTTTGGACACTTCCGCATCGGTTTTAAACTTAAACAGAAATTTCGGGACGTGGCAGATTAAAGCGGATGCTACTATCAAACAGTCTCAAATTCGAGTTCATAACGTTGTAATGTAGATCTTCACTCCTCTTTGATCTTTCGTTCTCGACTCTACATTCAAAATAATAGGAAAGAGAGATTTAACCACAAGTAGCAAGATAACCAAGAACCTTTGTAATACTCAACACTCTTTTTCAACGCTGGTAACTTCCATTTTATCTTCTTATTTGCTCACTTTACTAACCAAATCGATGCATGTATCCATCATGTGTAGTTTGTCCTCTCTTGTATCCTCTACGAAGCACTATTTTCCGTACTACTAAATGACCCCCACCCAATCAAGCAAATGCAACCACCCAAATAAATGCTCCTTCCTAAGATCTCATTCCCCCCTTCTCCTGGTCCCAACCCCCAACTAACTCTCTCTCTCTCTCTCTCTCTCTCTCTCTCTCTCACACACACACACACACACACACACACACACACACACACAAAAGCAAAGCAAAGCACCCTTAGAAGTTCTATAAATACTCCCTACACATAACCATTCCCAGCATCACTTCCTACCACTTCCTACTCTCATTCCAACTGAGCTAAATTCCACATACACCCGCTAACCTGCAAATCAAATGGCCCGCGTCGCAGCTACCCTCCTCCTGGCCCTCGTGGCCTCCACCGTCGTCATTTCCGGCACAGAGGCGGCGATCACCTGCGGCCAGGTGTCGTCGCTCCTTTCCCAGTGCATTGCGTACGCACGCTCGGGGACGGGGACGCCGCCAGCAGGTTGCTGCAGCGGCGTGCGCAGCCTGAATGCTGCCGCGCAGAGCACGGCGGACCGACAGGCGGCGTGCAACTGCCTGAAGCAGGAGGCTGCGAGCGTCAGCGGCCTCAAGCCTGGTGCTATCTCTTCCATCCCCAGCGCGTGCGGCGTCAGCGTCCCATACACCATCAGCACCTCCACCGACTGCAGCAAGTAAGCCGCATAACAAGCGAAAGAGAAGTTCTACATATATACTTAACTTCAGCGCAATTTGAGATCACCATCAGATCTTTGAAAACGACATAAAATTGCATCAATAATGCAATTTCGTACAAAAAAAAACAACCTCCATAGGAGATTTCAAGGAATACGTCGAAAGTTCTTTCTACGACAGAAAATTAAAATAAGCTTTTTCTACAGTAGAAAGTTAAAATAAGCTTCTGAGTGGAAAAGATAAAAAACTCGGAAGAAGATTTTAAGGAGAAAGCTATTAATACTTTAGGAAGCTCTTCTTAAACAGTACTTGAATGAAAGCCTCCATAGAGTCAAACGAGTGCTTAATGACTACTCAGACTAGCTTTGTGAAGAGCTCTTTTACGCAAGAAGTAGACCTGTGGCTTGATTTGAGGAGGACGATGAAATGAGCTTTTAGACCTCACAAGCAGAAACTCGAAAATGAAGCTGTACTGCCACCTCTAAATTAACTACTTAAATTTGATTGACAATAATATTCCTTTTCTCCTTTTTTGATTCTTTTATGTGCAGGGTTCACTAAAATGACTCGCTTCGACCTCCCGGGAGTGCGTGTGAGAGTAGGGAGGTATATAATAATAAAGTGAAGTGAAGAATAAAGGTGGGAGCTTCTGCTGAACACCATTGAGTTCACATATGTGGGTGTGAGGACGGGCTCTCTCTCTTACACCCATATATGTGTAGTTAGTGTATCTGTCCTCTGATACTGTTGTGATGTATCCCATAATGTCTTTGATGATATTTGGGTTTTGTAGTAGTGTTACACTATTATATGAATATGAGTTACCTGTTTCCATAAATGATTGAGCTCTCCTCTGTGTTTTTGTGGTGTTTTTCCTTTATCTTTTTTCCTTCTTTCTTTTGGACTCTTATCTTTATAATTGAGATATGAGTTTTTGGATGCATGGTCATAATTATCAAAGATATCCTCCTATTTATATAGAAACATTAGTTATTTAGTTATTGGAAAGGAGAATCAAGAAGATCATATAAATTCTATATCAAAGTTGCTGGTTTCTCTCTAACTTCGTTCGGCTATCAAGTGAAAAATAAGAATATAAGAAGCGAACTCCAAAGGTATCTAGTCATGGCTAAGAGGTCTCTAAACACGTTCTATTTCGAGAAGTTACTGTATGGGTAAGATGTTTACAGTAACATTAATTAAAAAGCATCGATAAGAGGTTTCTAAGAATATCAATTGGGAAATCGAAGTGTTTTGTTCAGAGAGTTCTAGCAATTCATGGCATGGAATTCTAACTACGCACCACTTTTATCATCATACCAAGAAACCGGAAGACGTAAATAACACACAACAGCATAATTTATATCGCACATCATGTAACTTGTTAAATTCCAACAGCATTCCTAAAAATTATATACCACAAATCGCTTCTTCTTATCGATGACTGATAACACATTAGCTAATCGAACTGTCCATCTTTACAGACATACTCAATATTCGAGAAGAACACTGCAAGCGACATAACAGAGAGCAATCCTAAAGTAAATTGCAAAACGAAGCAATTGTAGCAAAATCACTAAACTGATTTTCATGGCACTAGTAATGCCGTATTCAATTATCATTTGAACCCAAAAGAACTACACGGCACTTAATACCAATTACTAACATATACATGGAGCCTTCAAACTTTGAGTAGCTCATCGGATTCCCATTATAAACGGTTGTTACCGACAAAATGTCTCACAAGCCAAGTAGTAAATATCATTCGTCGCTAATATAAATGGCGATGTAAAATAAACTGAGAACTTATTTAAGCGAAATGGCTATGGTAGTTATGGTGGTGGTGGTGGTGATGACTATGTTCGTCCCAGCCAAAGCATCGGAGAAAAGGGTAGCAAGTGGCAAAGACACATCGTTCGATACCCTTAAAAATGGAAGTTACCAGAACGCAGGGGCAGCAGCAGCAGGCCAAGAAGGGGGTCGTCGAACGGGCTATCACTCTCATGGCAGTGGTGGTGGCCGTGATGGTGGCCGTAGTGGTGGTGGTGGTGGCCCATGTTGCTGAAAGGAGATTAACATATTAGATTCAGACAATGAAGCATGAAAAATTTTAAAAGAAAAATTGAAAATGATCTATCTATTTGTAGGGCCAAAAGAGAAAAGAACAAAAAGAGGAAAAAAGAGTTTTTCTTTTCAGTACAAAAAAAAAAGAAAGAAAAATAGATAACAGAAGTTCAAAATTGGAGGTCAAGATTATTACTCAGATCAAAGGAAGCTTCTTTTCTGGATTTAAGCTCAGATAAATTGGCAATATAAATTAATACAAGTAATATAATACAACAAAAGGCAAAGAGGAACTACATTCATATTAAAGCTCAAAATTCTTAATCATATCAAAAGCAAGTTTCGTTTTTGATGTGAAGCCCCGAAAACATCTACTTTTGGGGTACAAAAATTGGCAAAAGAAACCAAATTTCTCAACTGGGGATCAAAATCCTTTAATTCCTTTTGAACCGCAACCAAGTAAAAAGAGAAATTGGAAAAATTAGGGGCTTAATCGCCACAATCCTGACGTAACAGATGTTTCAAATCGTATTGCCGAGCAAAATTTAGCACTGAAAATGTAAGTATAGGTAGCAAAGGTGAGAGCAAAATTAGGAACCCTAGATCAAATTCTCTGAATGGGAAAGAAATGCGAATAGCATGAAGAGGGGAAAATTTGAAGCTTCCACGTTACCTTGGAAACGAGGAGCCCAAGCCAAAAACGAAGAGAGCCCCCCAGAAGCGGATTCAGTTTGCGAATTTGTGGCGAGGGGTGAAACGGGAGAAGGATCGGGTCGGGTCGGGTTTGTATGCTCTCGGATCCACTCACTAACCCGTCCCTCACTCCCCAATCCGACCCGCTGAGGAGAGGGAGAGCGCGCGCGCGCGCACGAAACGGATAAAACTCGCCCCCAACACACGCACGCGCGCGCGCACACATACACACACCCTCGTTCTCTCCTCGACCTCGATAGAAGGTTCCGCTCTCACAACAATGGCGACTCTTCTCGCCGACCCTTCTCCTTCTCCGTCCTCCTCTTCGCTCATCTCCCCACTCTCCCCTTCTCCAAACCCTCGCCGCCGCCACCTCCCCCTCCTCTCCTCTCCCGACACCCGAACCCTACGGATAAGGCTTCGCCCTAAACCCTTCTCTCCCTTCTCCGTCGCCTCCCCCACAAGCCCGCCCCGTTGCCCCTGCTCCGCCGGAACCCTCGACGCCGATCCCGCGTCGGAGGAGAACCCTAACCCTAGCGCGAGTTCCGGTGCGGCGGCGGGGGCCAAGGAGGGCGGCGGATGGGACCGGCGTAGGGCGGTGCGGATCGCGTGGGAGAAGCTCGTGCGCTGGTCTCGGTCGTGGCGCTCCAAGAACAACAGCGATGTCCTCGAGAGGACCAGGAAGGTGCTCGCTCTCTTTCCATTGATGTCACCCCTCATTTGCCCCTCTTTTTTCTTTTTCTTTTTTTTAATCCTCATTTTTGTTCAGTGCAATTTTTGTTCGAGAACGACATCATCTAGAATTTTACATTTTGATCTCTAATTTTTAATCCCGCTTTGATTTTTCTATTGAAATGGGCGATATTATATCATTAACATTGCAGCAATTTAACGGTGGAACTCAACTGAATGACTAATTGTAAGAAATTTAGGTTGAGAACTAAGCTGAAGCCGTGCAAAGTGGTCGAGGACTGAAATGCAATTGACCCCTTTGATTTGATTTGATTTGATTTCATTTTATTTGTAATTTTGCGATGATAACGCTGATTGTGGTCGAATTAGGTTGTGGTTCTTGGTGGCGGATCTTTCGGGACGGCAATGGCAGCACATGTCGCAAGCAAGAAAGCAGAAATGGAAGTCTCCATGCTTGTTAGGGATGCTCACATTTGCCGAGCCATCAACGAAAATCACTTCAACTGGTGAGAGGTTTTAAACATCTGGTGACAAAAATTATCAATATGTGTATGCATACTAATGTGTTCTTGTTCATATTTGAATGTGTAGATACTAGCTGTATTTTGACATTATAACCCGCTAACTTTGTAGTTTGCTTAAATTGCTTGGGATGACTAGAATCATAAGAATTATGTAGCGTAGGCAATCCTAACCTATTACTCTTTCTATAGATTAGATGCAAGTTTAGGCAACTAGGCGGTCACCTACATAATAGGATTTAATTAAACGACAAATGAAGATCTTTCTTCTATTTTGTTCAATTGCATTTTGTGAACTCAATACATAGTTGAAGAAGAAGATATGTTGGACCTCTACAAAGACTCAATAAATAGTATGTAGAAAATTCTTGAGAAATTTGTTCTGTTTTTTAGATGACTCTAAGGAACTTTAAATTTTTCCATTAATACATTCTACTACAGCAAGTACTTTCCACAACACAAGCTGCCGGAGAATATTGTTGCAACAACTAATGCAAAGGATGCTTTAGCAGGAGCTGATTTTTGCTTACATGCTGTTCCGGTGCAGGTAATCTTAGTTCTCACTCACATAATAAGCGATTATAAATGCCCCATTGCTAACTAGCCACTACTGAATTATACAAATTCTAGTGAAATTCAGGCATTTTGTGAACTTGAATAAGTCTACCAACCTCATTGATTTAATGGCAGTTCAGTTCACCCTTTCTTGAAGGCATTTCACAACATGTTGACCCAAAGTTGCCATTCATATCTCTTAGCAAAGGATTGGAGCTTAACACTTTAAGGATGATGTCTCAAATCATACCGCACGCATTGGGAAACCCTCGCCAACCTATTAGTGTGTTGTCAGGACCCTCTTTTGCAGTTGAGTTGGTGAATAAATTACCAACAGGTATTACTTCAGAAATTTAATGTATTCTTTGTCATATGGTAGGCAGTCTGGCTCAGTTGGACCTTCTGCAGCAGTATTGTTTGACTACAGCTGTCCAAAGAAGCGTTACCAGTTTTGCCATTAAATCCCTCAATAGATTCTCACCGCGTAAAAGCAGAGGCTTCAAATTGAAGCTTCTACTTTCGGCTCAAAAGTTTCAGCTGCCTGCTGGAGCAATGGCTTCTTACCCTTTGTTTTTGTTAGCCAAATGCCTAGTTTTTGGAAGTTTCTGCATTTGGGAAATGCTCCAAACCCAAGCCTCCCGGGCACAGTCGTGACCTGAGCTCCCAGTTGTAAGTTACACTTATCAAATGGAAGCTGTTTATTTCTTTTAGAAGCTGAGAGACTCTTCTGTTACATGATATGTAAACTTACAGCAATGGTGGTGGCATCGAAAGACAAAAAGTTGGCAAGTGCTGTTCAGCAATTGTTAGCCTCTCCACATCTGAGAATCAACACATCCGGGTAGATATGCTTTCTTGTTTTCTTTCTTTATGCTTGTAATGACATGAAAATGCTTTTTTTTCCTTGTGACAATTTTTCATCGATTTGATTTTCGTCCGTATAATTGGCCTGGGAATTATGTCTAATTACTTGTTCTTCATGCTGTGTTTATCTCTTTGAGTCATGGTAGAACACACATGCATCGATTTCGTTACCCAATTTAAGTTTTCTTTCATTCCTAATTATAATTGTTGAACATTGAATGTAATGTCCAAACATTAGTTCCTTTTTTTTCAACTGATTTTGTTAAAAGCAAGAAAGACTACTAGATTATGCACTGTGTTTCCTTTTTCACTTTCTACTTTTATAGCTTAATACACCACTCTTTTGAGATGTAAACATGAAAAGAAGTGCATTAACAAACTCATGTCCAAGTAGGTCTAACTTTTCTTTACTATCAAACAAGTTCAATTGTCAAACAATTAGTGCATTTAATGCACAAAGGCGACAATTATTGAATAATTCTCTAATCACCAAAGTACTATTATGTATGTAGTGCCGATTATCTGATTTCTAGTATGTAAGTTTGTTCTTTCTGTACCTACATCGATGGCATATTGTTTTAGTTGCTTGGTATCTACACTTTCCTGTATGAAATCGTTTGGTTTGTGACCTTCGATAAATCAGTGATGTTACAGGAGTAGAAATAGCGGGTGCGCTTAAGAATGTACTTGCAATAGCAGCAGGTATTGTAGAAGGCATGCACCTTGGAAATAACTGCATGGCTGCCCTTGTCGCACAAGGCTGTTCCGAGATACGATGGTTGGCAACAAAGGTCAGTTTGTAATTCTATGGCTAAACGGATGCCTAATAATTACCTAACTTTTCCTCTCTTTTTTTTTTTTTTTATTTTGTGGATTTTCATTTTTCTATTAAGATGGGAGCGAAGCCAACAACACTTACTGGCTTGTCAGGATCCGGTGATATTATGCTCACATGTTTTGTGAACCTTTCACGAAATAGAACTGTTGGGTTGCGCCTTGGTTCGGGAGAGAAGCTTGACGACATATTAAGCTCAATGAATCAGGTTTCTAATATTCCTTCTGTATGCCCATATTTGTTAGTCACCTTCACGTACATACCCCTGCAAAATTATCTATTTACAGGTGCAAATATGCGACTAGATGATTTTGCAACAATATATATGTAAAAGCTTCTACATAGTACTAAAATGGTTTTAATCCCCCATGCCTCTTTAGATAGCTGAAGGTGTGTCAACAGCTGGGGCAGTTATTGCATTGGCACAGAGGTACCATGTCAAGATGCCGGTTTTGACGGCAGTTGCACGCATCATCGACAATGAGTTAACCCCCAAAAAGGCCGTTCTGGAGTTAATGAGCCTTCCACAGGTTCTACGACGATAAGTAGTTTGTTGTAGTTCGAGCAAAACCAATTTAAAGTAAACTTACGTCTCCAAAAATATGTAAATAGCCTCAACTTTAACCCGACGCTTGTTTGAAGTCTGGCCGGATGCAGTTTCTTCTTTCTTATATTTCTGTGTTCGATAAAACTGTTTGTACATTACATATTTCAAGATCTTCTTGTTGACGTAATATTCTATAATGGTTACAATGTCGGCTAACATTTCTTTTTAGTTTTTTTAAGGGTAAAAAAATTACTGGTCATACTGAATTCTTCAATATTTGCAGGTTGAGGAGGTGTAACAAGTCGCAAGAAATTTTGATGAGGATCATGTTGGTGTTCAAAGGTGACCAAAGATACATTTCCATCGAGGCAATTCTTGCTCCCAATCCTTGCTTATTCTTTGCTGGTCAATTCGTTTCCCTGCGGCATGACAATTTGAATGCAGAACATTTAACTGAGAGAACTTCATAATATTTAGGCCTGCCCCCAGAAATTTTGAATACCTACTACTTGGTTGAATGCATAGTTTTATCCTTTCGTGTCTTTTTTTCATTTTTCATTCAATTGTTCTTCGTCATCTTCTTATTTGTATCTTTTATCATCCAACCGAACTCTTAGCACCCGTTTGGTTCGAAATTAAGGGGTGGAATAATCCTTTAACTCCGAAATTATTTCCAAACACCCAATTAGGGGGTAGGGTTCTCCCACCCCACCCCACTACTTCAACCAAACAAAATACTATTTTATCCACTATCCTTCTTATCTCATCTACTCCAACCAAACACTATTGTATTTATAACTGAACTAAATCTAATTCTCAACCAAACACAAAATTATTCTAACCCTACCTTAATCCTAAACTTAACTCTATCCAGAATAACAAGTTTTTACTTAATTCCGAATCAAACGGTGGTTAAGAACTCTGTGATACGCTGCGTTTGGTTTAAAATGTTGTATTTTACTACTTGCTATTCTTTTTAAGAGACTATTCTTTTTAAGAGACTACTATCTAATGGGATAATATCGTTCTATATCTTACAAATCATAAAAGGGTAAAATATAGCCATTGACTGTTTTGTGATCTACAATTCTACTTGCGGGGGGACCATTTCATAATGAACAGCTGGACTGGATTGCCATCCGTGAAACTGAAAAATTTCTATTTCTTGAAGTTAAAAACGAGACGATCCAAAAGTAGATTCATCAAAAGAAAACTGTTTGAACTCTAAATGGGGCTAGGTCTCATATCGTTTTAGGCCTTATGAATGAAGAATTTTTCTTAAAAGATCAGTGGCCTATTAGCTCAGTTGGTTAGAGCGTCGTGCTAATAACGCGAAGGTCGCAGGTTCGAGACCTGCATGGGCCAATAAATCCTTTTTTAAAAATACTTTTCTTGCTATTAAATGTTTTTTCTAAAAAAATTGTGGTGTCCACTTAGTTGATTTTTATGTCTATTCTCGCCATTAAATATTTTTTTAAAAAAAATTATGGTGTCCACTTAGTTGATTTTTATATCTATTCTTGCCATTAAATATTTTTTTAAAAAAAATTATGGTGTCCGCTTAGTTGATTTTTATGTCTATGCAAATAGAATTAGTTGATTTTTATGTCTACGTAATAAAATTTTAAATTTTAAAACCATAGATCGTCATAACCTGTATTAAATCTATATGGAGAAAATGTAGTGTAGCATTTCTGGTTGCCAAATCCAAATTCCATCCCAGTAGACATTCTTTTTGATGAAAAACCTTGAAAACATTATAAACCATTAAACATTATGGACCCTAGAGCTAATATAAGGAAAGGAGCCCGAGTGAAAATTTCGGGTAAATGCTCTACAAGAATAGTGCTACTTACCCAAAAAGGAAAGAACCTTAAAAAGTCTAGCAATGAGCCACTAGACCTAATAAGGCCCCTTCAAATCAAATGAAAGTGACCAAATCATATAATCTGAATCGTGCCACATATTAACTCCTTTTTACTCAACTACTGCTTATCATAAAAGAGCAAGAACAATACTATCTGTACCCTCAAAAACCCTCAAAAAGTAGTGAGGGTAAATCTTACGCACTTCCTATCCAAAAACTTATTTTTTCATGTTAATTTTTTTTTTTTTTTTGGAGAAAAAAGGTAGTACGTTATCCGTTTCATTTATTTCGAAAATAAACTTGGCTACAAACAGTGAGACAACATGACCTTGAGAAAAAAAAATATAGCTCAAAGAAAGAAAAAAAAGAAAAGAAAAATAACAACAAAAGTAATTTTATTACTGCCTTATTTTTCTAATGCTAGAAGTTCAAAGTAATTATCTAAATTTTTCAATAAGCTGGGGGTGCGGATTTGTGCGCAACTTCTACATTGTATAAGTAGCATTTCTCATTATAAAATGGGTATATGAAGATTTAAACTTTCGCAGCCCACTGATTTTGAAAAAAAAAAAAACAAACAAACAAAATTATAACTCCTTAATAGACATACCATTGTTATTTTTTGTTCTTCACAATGTATTGGTGGACGGTGATGTATATGATAGATTGCAAGTAATATATACATTTATGAAATTCATTATGTATTAAATAACATATGAGTAACTTTTTTGTCCTTTTAAAATCCAAAAAAGCAACATAATGCAACAGAATAATCACAATTTAATCAATAATGATAAAAATAGAAAACTGCATCCACCCAGAGAAAATTAAAAAAAAGAAAAAGAAAACACCAATACCAGATGAGCCTTTATATATATATATATATATATATATTGAATAAACTTCAAATAACACTTCTATAATTTTATATTTTTTCACTTTAGTACTCTATAATTTAAAGTGTATCAATTTAGTACCATATGGTTTCATTTTTCTCTTTTCGTCGGCCTTTTCGTTAATTTTTCGTTAAATCATATACAAAAAAAACTTCAAATATCCCCCTATAGTTTATCGAATATTCACTTTAGTACTCTTTAATTTTAACTTTATCACTAAGTTAACGAAAAAAATTGATGAAGGAGACAAAAAAAAAAAATTATAGAGTACGAAAGCAATAAACTTTAAACCACATTATACTAAAGCGAGAAAGTACAAAACCACATGAATAGTATTTAAAATTTTTTCTTTTTTTATTTCAGTGTTTATAACATTCTCGACTTATTACTCCGGATTACACCAACTTAACAAAATATTCTGCTACTTAAAAATATTTATTTTAAAATGCACTAATATTTTAGATAGTGTTTTATGCATTTTATCCCAAAAGATATTTTAACATGCAAATCTACTTTGTTAAATTCCAAAAGTAATTTAAAAAAAAAAACACGAAGCCTACCTCATTAAGTAACTAATTACAAACACTAATACGAGTATACAACATCAAAACAACCCTACAGTGAGCAGAGCCCACATTCTCACAATCATAATCACAAGCACTCTTCATACAATCACAACACACATATATTTTCACCAAAATTTTCCCATAATTCTAATACTGAAGATCAACACAAACCCCTAAAAATCCCCTTTTTTTTTTTGAAAAAAGAAAAAAACTAAATTAGAAGGCGTTCGATTACTTACATACAAACAGCGAGTCGCAGAGCACCGACAAAGGCGAGGGATAGGGATGGGAATCTCCGATCGTGGCGGAGGAGGTGGTGGCGCCGCCGCCCTTCTCCGGCGGCGCGGGGAGCTCCGGGGCCGGGATCGTCGCCGGGAAGTTGGTCACCGCCCTCGGGCCCCGCATCCGCACGGCGGCGCTGTCGTAGGCGGCGGCGGCCTCCTCCGCCGTGTCGAACGTCCCCAGCCACACCCTCCGCCGCCGCGCCGGGTCGCGGATCTCCGCCGCCCACCGGCCCCACGGCCGCCGCCGCACGCCGCGGAACCTCACCGCCTCCGACGCCCCGGCGGTGACCTCGAGCACGCTCCGCTTCACCCCCCGACGCCGCCTCCTCCCCGCTTCATCCTCGTCGCCCGAGGAGGACGACGAGGAGTCGGTGGCGTCGGCGTCGGCGAGGACGATCCGGACGATCCTCGGCCTCCGCGCGGTTTTGGCGCCGCACGGCGGGGCCCTCGGCGCCGCCGAACCCACCGCCGCGGCCATCGCACGGACCGGATTTGCTAGGGTTTCCATCGAAGATAGAGACTAATCGGGATCCATCGGGGGGAGAGAGAGAGGGGAAGAGGAGCTAACCCTACTCCATGGAGGCTCGAGGAATTTGAGATCGATTGATCTCTCTCTATCCTTCTCCTCCCATTTGCAGCTAGGGTTTTGGACGGAGCTCACGCGGGAAATGGAGGGACAGGGACTACAGCAGAGGAAATAAAGGCCGGGACTCGGGAGTTATAAGTAAAGCGAATCGAGGGCAGTTTCGTAATTTTGCGCGGGGCACGTCGAGACGAAATGGCTCCACACCTGTATAGAACCGGAGCGTCCGATCTAGAAAATCATAGCCGTCCACTCCGGTGGAGTGCCGACATATACCACGTGGACGGCTACGATCGGATTTGTCATGTAGATCCCTCGGGAATATGCGAGATTCCAAAACTCGAGTCCATTTCAAATTCGAACAGCGTTATTTTTTATCCTATGAATGAACTGCCCATAATTTTTACCTTGCAAAATTTCTGAGTCAGATGAATGAAAGATGCTTCTGAACTCACTTGCATATGCCCCTATTTAGGGAGCGCTAGCATATTCTATACTATATGCGGAGATATGCTATGATCTTACCTTCTTTTTTTCGTTTTTTTTTTTTTTTTTTTCGACAGAGAGAGAGAGAGGGAAAAGCCCAACTCTCTCTCTCCCTCTCTCTTCATCTCTGTAAGAAAGAGATAACATGCAACCCGCTTCATTCATAAAATAAATAAATTAGGCTACATGGATGAGGTAGCGAACTGCCTCAAGCAACGAGAATGAAAAAAGAAAAAAAAAATCTTTAAAATGTTAGTGTTGTTTTACTGAGAGAATTTGTCCCCACAGATTATTTAACTGCTTAATCTTGAAGACCGCTAGTAGGGGGTTCAGTTGAATCTTCCTAAAGATCACACCCTTTCTGACCTCCCAGGTGGCGCACCAACAAACTATTAATCAAGTCAATCTATTGCAATAAGACTATGGTCCATTACAAAGCTTGTATCTATTCCAGACCATAATCACGTCGTTTCCAAAGTCCACAGGCTGTACACTCTCTAAAGCCATCACCATTAAAAATCTAGTAAAGACGCATTGTTTAGGTAAATAGTCTACTGATTCCTCTTCAACCCCGCAAAGTATACAGACTGTGCTATCGGTCCACCCTCTCTTTAATAAGCTATCTACTATTTGAAACCTCTTTTTGAAAGCGAGCGAGCAAAAGACCTTTACTTTCAAGGGTATACGAAGCCTCTAGATTTTACTTATCCGTACATCCCTCGTACCTCTGTCGGTCAGCGCTATGTAAATGATCTTACATGTTGATTTAAATAAGAGTTTGTTTGGAATTGCGGGGTTTGCTAAATAAAAAATATAATTATTTTGCCGTTCATTATATTTGATCTCTATTTCATCGCTTCGATTCGAATGAGTAAGAACAAATCGGCCCACGGATGACGTGGTGGACGCGTTCTAGGGGTGTAAACAAATAGCACGCCTCCTAAGCCCTTCGCGCCTCTTCTGGAGCGCGCGAAACCGAAGCCAAGCTCCCTCCCGTTTCCTCTCTCCACACGCCATTGCAACTGCTAATCCCCTATTCCACCCCCTCTCTCTCTCTCTCTCTCTCTCTCTCTCAGATCCCCCTAACAAACCCCAAAATTAGAGAGGGTTCTAGAGGGTTCTAGAGAGATCTAGAGAGCGATGGACGACGCGGCGGTGGCGAAGCAGATAGAGAAGTTGGTGCGGTTCATCCTCCGGGAGGCCGAGGAGAAGGCGAACGACATCATGATCTCCGCCGAAGAGGTCCCCCCCACTATCTTTAATTTCCTCCTAAACACACTGAGAGAAAATTGTTAAATGAGCCTACAATTTTGCCGCAATCGTTTGTTTTTCAAATTTAAACTTCTAATTCTAATAACTCGAACTGCAAAACATTTTGCAGCACACTTTCTACAGGAAAGTTAACTGTGCGGCGATCTTTTCTATTGTATGCAGGAGTTCGATATAACAAAATCGCAGCTTGTTGAATCGGAGAAACGGAAGATCAAAGGAGAATACGATCGGAAGTTTAAACAGGTGGAAGTTCGCAGACGAATGTGAGTTCATCACTCTTTGCGATCTATCACACAAACTTATTAATCTACGGATTTGGTACTACTTTTCGGACGAAGTTGTTGCAAAAATTTTGTTCCTTAACCGTGAAATATCTTTCCAGTGAGTACTCTAGGCAGGTAAATGCTTCGCGCGTTAAAGTTCTACAGGTGCAGCATGATCTGGTGAACTCAATGAGAACTGCTTGTAGTGATAAGCTCTTACGTATTGCCGATGATTCAAATGCATACAAAGAGCTCTTGAGAGGTTTAATTGTTCAGGTGAAAATGCAATTTTTCTTCTTCTTAGACACATTATGTAATGAACGGCTGTTATTGAGGGTTCTTTCATTTTCTAGTTGAATACAACATTTTTTTTCCCTTTTTCTTTGGTATTTTTTTTTTTAACGATTAGTAAGTTACATGATCATCCAGTGAAACCAGAAAAACTTGGCACGGACTCGAATTCTCAATTTTTAGTACATTTCATTATCTTTCTCTAAATTTTAGAGAAGTAATCAATCTTAATTAAAGTTTGAGGACAAATGCATTACGCAATGTTCGCCTTCTCTGACAGATGTAGTTTATGAATATTGCTGCAAATTATCTATCTAATACTTATGTGTCCAAACAAAATTTCAATGTTGTTCTATTTCCTTCAAAAGTTCGATTTGTCAGATTTATACTGTTGTGCTTACAGAAATATATATACCCTTAATTGAACTGTTCTACTGGACTGTTTTATGTTTATCTCCAGAGCTTGGTGCTTATGAGAGAGCCCTCGGTGTTGCTATGGTGTAGAGAGATTGATCGCTATTTGGTCGAATCTATACTGGATGAAGCTGCACAAGAATACGCAAGGAGAGCAAAAGTTCATCCTCCAAAGGTTACTGTTGATGAGAAAGTGTACCTTCCTTCACCTCCAACCCACCATGAGTGTCAGGAGCAGTTTTGGTATCTCACTACATCCATGCATCTCCATCACCCATTTTCTCTTTAAATTCGTATTTTACATGGATTACTATCTTCAAGATTTATATTGTAGACTACCTTCTTAATTAGTTTCTAGATTCTCGATGTATGTTGTTGTTTACAACTCGAAATATTCGACGCCTCCTCGACTATCAATTGATTTATCCAAATAGGAGTTGTCTAAACGTTCTGGGAAGTAAAAGAGACTCTTATTGGCTCTTGCAGATCACAACACCTCTTCTATAACACACTCATCAACCCTGTTGCTTTAGTGAAACACAGTTTGTTGTCATATTCTGAGTTTTATCATATGGAATTGCTGGTTCTAGAGTTTAATAAGTGTTCTTGTTGTTTCCGTGGCTTCGGCTAAAAGCAGCTCCGGAGGCATTGTTATAGCATCACAGGATAGAAAGATTCTGTGTGAGAACACCTTGGATGCAAGATTGGACCTTGCTTTTAAACAAAAACTACCTCAGGTAATTCTCCTAAATATACTTGTAGACATAAATTTTAGATGTGAATGACTTATCACTAGCTAGGCTTGTCATATTTTTGCTTGCTTTCTCATGCAGTTTCTCAAAGTTTTTTTTTTCTGTTTTTCTAGGACATTTATTTAGTGCTCATTGTTCATCTGATGACATTTATGATCAAATCATCTCCTTGTTTTTATGAGATTTGTCCTAATCTTTATGCCCTTTCTATCCTGCAGATTCGGAGGCTGCTTTATGGTGAAGCCGTTATGACCTGAAACTTTTGGACATATCATTTTGACCTGAAGCTTTTTGAGACCTTTTGATTCAAAGAGTAAAAGAGTGCTTCGTTTTGTAAATGTCGTATGTAGGAGGTAACCCTGTTGTATATACGAAGCCTCCATGTATACTCTGGAATAGTGGTAGCGCAACTATAAAAATATTTGTGGTATATTTCTTTTTGAAGTGTGATTCCAGAATCTACTATGAATTTTCGATGTACCCATAATACTCATACATTGTACACATTATTATATCACTTAGGTACGGCAAAATAAATTTATATCAACAAGTGAAACAAAATCCTTGTTTGTCTTAATAGATAGGGTTGTACATGATAATAAACCTAGTCACACCTTGTATCAGTGTTTGATTTCAAATTTTAAACTTACATAACCAGAAGAATGTCTCTATGTTTATCTCTTTTCTATTTTTCTTTAACTACGTTCCAGTGACTTACTATTTTAAACTACTAATGACCTCCGCTAAACTTTATTAATGTATTAATCACCTAGATAGTTCAAATCCTCAGTTTAATGACATGACTGAGTGTTAATTAATTTAATGACAATATAACATGCATATTTGCGTGGTTTATTTAATTTAATATGTTATTGTCAGGGCTAAAGATTTCAAAACCTCTTATGACATCTGCTAGATTTTGTTAATTGTGCTAATCATCTAGAGGGTTCAGATCATAACTTTAATCACATGATGAGTATTTATGCATACTCTATAGTTTCGCAAATAGGTTGGTGACATGCTATAGATTCCAAACATCTTCTAGTCACATAGACAATGACAAGTGCCAAGATGGATGCTTGTTGGCATTCCTTTTGGCATCATTCATTGAACAGTGGTTTTCTTGTACTATGTAGATCTCAACTTAGGTGACCTTAAATTTTGCCTTTTAACTAGTATATTTTACAAACTGAACTTGAAAACTTTCACTCTCACCTCACAATTTGAAAGAAACCTTTTCATTTGTTTTCTTTATTTTAGTTTCGTGAATCATGTCCACAACATGGTGCTAAATGTGGTAAAAATGCAATGTATGCATTAGTAAATCATCTCCATAACATGGTGCATTTTTTTTGAGAGAAATCTCCATAACATGGTGCTAAAAGAAGTAAAAATGAAGTTAAACTAACCTTGATTGAAGACAGTTGGGAGTCCACCAAGTGCCCTTTTTGCTTGAGGTTTGCAGCGGCATATCTATTCCAAGAAAATCACCATCTAGGCACTTGGCAAATAAAAGTAGGTTTGTAGCAGCAAGAAAGCTTAAATGAGCTTTAGCATACCATAAGCAGAAGCTCTAATAAGAAACTTCTCCTTTTGCCACAAAGGAAAGCTAGCTACTAGGGAGGATATCAACGACGACCAAGTTGTTAATTCTCTTCCCGATAGCTTCCTCAAACAGCATTACTTGAGCCACTTCAAACATGCTACTATTAGCCAAATATTCATCCGACATTTATTCTAATATTTCATAAAATAATTGTATTATCATGTGGAATGCCATCTTTTCCTTTTAAAAGATTGATCACGTTTGCTGTGATATATTTAAAAGGGAGCTTTCCATTATACATACGGTTTACATTGTTTAAGAAAATAACCATTTCTCCTGATATATTGCAAAAGTTGGCCAAAGTAAGTGGCTATTGGACAGAAAAAAAAAATCCTAGACAATGACACAATTTTGTTAAGCTGACTCCATGACTATTTGTCCCAGTAGTTTCTTAATTGGTGACAACTTACACTAAGGTTTGGTTCATCAGAATACTTAGGTATCACCTTTGACATTCCGGTTTGAAAAATAATGTAATAAGGTGCATTTAAACATATTCAAAGTAATAAAGAATCAACAGCGTAAATGGAGAAGAAGAGCATACCAAAACGACACCGATTGAAAAACAGAAATGAATAATTCCTCATATTTATTTGCAAGCTTGATTTGAGTACAGCAACAAAAAGAATGATTAAGATACGCCCAGACCACCAATACTACATAGGGGTGCCTTCGTCTCCAAGGTCCATATATAGATGGTTGGAAATTCCTCATAGATGGACACAATTCCATGAAGATCGTTTCGGCTAACTCCCTCAAAAGAATGCCCTGATCTGATCTTGAACAAAGACTAAGATAAAAGGTAAAAGGAACATAACCAATGAATACCTGCTGATTCTTTACATACTGGACATTTTCAACATCCCCCACTTGTTCCTTGTTAATGAGCACTGCCGTGTTACTGGTTCGCCTTTAAGTTTATCTCCATCAAATCCTAACAACATATACTTAGGGCTTAATCAATTGTAGACCCTACAAAATCAATTTATGCAACATACTCATCCTCAAGCCTTGGTTGTGTACGTATTCCTAATGCCACAGGTGCCTGGGTGTCCCCAACCCGTGCCATTTGCAATGCCTCCCCCACCTCCGCCCGCCTTTCCATTTCTGCCACTTTTCTACTCCGTTTGCACCGACTTATCCACACCACAAGTAATGCAACCAGAACTAGGACAACAAACCCTCCTATCACTCCTCCAACAATTTTCCACACTCTAGAGCTCTTCTTGTGCTCACTTGGAAATACACCCGGCCCTGGAGGAGAGAGAATCTCTGTAGAGTTGACCACTATCGAAAAATGTCCCCGTCGGTACGTAGAGCAAGTATTTCTCGAAACCAAGTCCCTGAACTCCGGCACGCCATCCAAATCGAACCATACGCACTGAGCCATGACCGCACCCGACACTGGGCTCAAGTTTGTGAACTTGATCAATAGCGGTGAATCAGAAGCTACAAAATCCAATTCAGGCACGTCGGTGGCTGATAAATTCGATGCATCATAAGCAAGGAGCCCGAGCACGGGGGCTAAGTAGGTAAAACCAGGTAAAGGATAATAGAAAGAAGACCAATTTCCCAAATTGTGGTAAACAAGAACAATGCGCTCCACGTAGGGCTGAATAATTACCCCTGGCGGGACCTGGAATTCTTTGTACCTTGTAACTCCCCTCTTTCTGAAACTTCCGCTCCGAAGCCTTAGAGCAGCGATCTGAATACCAGTGAGATTAGAAGGGACAGAACCGTCGTAAGTGATTCCAGTTTTAGGGTGGACGAAAGCTCGAAATGCATAGTCTTGAAGAACTGCATCCAATTCTCTTGCTAGTGTAGGAGAAGATTCAGGAGGTTGGGAATCACATAGTGGTGTAGACAAAACTATGAGGAACAGAGAAAGAAACAGCGAGAATTGAGGATTTAACTTCATAGTATGTGTAGATTTCAGCAGTTGGTGTAGTATGGAGCTATTTCATGCTTCTCATTGTACTTTTCAGTAGTAAGAAGAGGCAATGTGCACAACCAAATCAAAGCAAAACGAAGTAAAAAAATGATCTACAAGGATTAACTGAGCACCAGTGTATGATACATTGGAACGAAATCACCAAGAAACAGAATATTTGAAGCTAAAAACCCCAATTTTTCTCCACAGCACCTGCATTAAGCTGGAATGAAACCCTAACACTGATAACTTTTGCTTGAAATCTCAGCAATGCCTGTGTATTTGGAGATCAATCTACTCAATAAACCACCAAATCCTTCGAAAAATCCCTCTTTTGGAAACTTTTTAACTGCGGAAACACCAAAAAATCCCCAAACCGACCAATGCGGATCGATTTAAAGCTCAAATTACCTCCAAAATGCGGAGATTTCAAACGAAGAGAACCCTTCCAAAAGGAAAACCCTAACCGCGCGGAGATCGTAGAGATCCCAAATCGAATCCGACGCCTTTAATGGGGAGAGAATGAGATTTTAGAGAACGAAACTAGAGGAGAGTAAGGAGAGGAGTGTGACCCAAAAACCAAAAAGAAAAAAGAAAAAAGAAAAAAGAAAAAAGATATATCACGAGGAAGTGGCGCATAAACCACTGATAAAACCCACTTGGCATTTGCGAATTCCCCAAACTGCCCCTGACTTTTGTCCTACGTGGACGGAGGCGTCAGCTCCACGCATTAACGCCGTTACGTTTGCTCTTTTTGCGTATAAAATGAAATCTATAGTAAACGCTACCTAAACTTTTATAATATAATAATTAAATATTTTATTCTATAGTAATTTTTTTTTAGCGTAGTAGGAAATTAGTATAAGTAAACTAAGTATCTAATATTTAGAAACAATTATATTACTTGGATAAAGTATAGTTTTATTAAAATTTTATCTTTTATTTCTTTTTGGTCCCTCTTTTTCCCAACGTTCTGATTACTCAACGGGGGGCCATTTTGTAAAGTTTCCACATCACTGTGTTCCCCAAAATCAAAGATCACAACCGTCTAATCCTAATCCTACGGTCGGTACAGAGGGAGACAAAAGGTCTCGTATATTTGGTGTTTTATTGGTGGGGCCAACATGCCCAGCTCACTAACGTCCGTTAGAACATTTATTAACTTACGGACGTTAGATGGGCGTTTTCAATGAAAGGAAATAATTTAAAATTCCTTTTTTAAAAAAATTCTTTTTATAAGCGCTTGGTGGACCGAGTGCACCGACAAGTGTAACACTGGGGCCGCACAGTGTGTATATATATATACACACACACTATATGGGGTTGGGTGTATTAGTGGGTGAGTACGCGTTTGGTATTTGTAGTACTTAATTGAGAAATTTTGGAAATAAAAAATTAATTGAAATTTTTTGACAGCTCACTGCTACGAAACTGTATTACTTTAGTCTAATAATATATCCTTTTATTAGAAAAAATTTCAAACACCACCACATGATTTCACACTTTTTCACTTTAGTGCCCTATAGTTTAACGTGTATCAATTTAGTGCCACGTGGTTTTATTTTTATCTTTTTATTATGGATTCGACTAATTTTTTTCGTTAAATTAGTGACAAAGTTAAAACTAACGAGTACTAAAGTGAATATTCGATAAACCTATATAGGTATCTAAATTTTTTTTTGTATATAATTTAACGAAATATTAACGAAAAAACTGACGAAAAGATAAAAATAAAACCACAGGATACTAACTTGATACACTTTAAACCATGAGATACTAAAGTGAGAAAGTGCGAAACCACATGGGTGATATTTGAAGTTTACCCCTTTTATTAATACTTTCCTACTTTTTAAATATTGTAATTTAAATTATTTTTACTAAAGAAATATTCTGAATAATTAACTTCGATAAAAAAAAAATTATTAATAATCTAAAGGTAAAAATATATGAAACTTATCTAAATTATAGACTATTAGAATTTAATTATCCAACCAAATTTTAAATTTACTAATTAATCTTTCAATTTGTTTGATTTAAGTCAGTCAACGACACTTTGACTTCAAAATTTGAATATATCGTTTATCTTTATAAGTTTAGTTAGCATATTTTATATAATTTTTATAATTATAAATTTATTAAAGTAAGTAATTAGTTTAAATTTTTGAGTCAAAATATCGTTGACTGATTTAAATTGAATAAATTTTAAAAAAAATAGATAGTAAAATTAAAATTTATAATAAACTAAGTAGTAAAAATTTAAATGATCCAAAATTAAATAAGTTTTATATGATTTTACCTAATCTAAAATACACTGAAAAGGTAGTCCAATAGGTCTGCAGAGGCTAAGAAATTTATAGGCTCTCAGGGGTCCATTTTTTATCCCCTCGATATGGACCGTTGGATCACTGATAATAAACTTTTTTTTTTTTGAGAAAATAATAACATGCTACCTGTTTCATTATGAATTAGGCTGTATAGATGAGCCAATATATCTCAGTCAAGATTAAAAAAATAAAAATAAAAATAAAAATAAAAGAGTAGGGGTGTTAAAGCTACTTTGTCAGGATAAATTTCTCTCACAATTTCTTCAAATATATGATCATATTGTATGCTGCAAACGGGTCCGCATATTCTTTATCTCGACATCCAATTATTCCAAACGATCGTCACATCATCCTCAAATTCATAGGCCGGATCCCCTCCAAAACTGTCACTACTAAAAATTTATTAAAAACGTATTCCATCCTACTGATGATAAATTATTACCACATCGATTATGAGGATAGTTGATACACGCCAAAAAGGACGGTCGATCTTTGGCTGGATCCGGTGAGTGGACGGTCAAGGATTAATTAAATGGTAGTGGTTCGAACTTCGAAAAGGGCATCGATGTGGGAAGGTGGAGCGGTCGAGAGTCGAGACGTCGAGTGGAGTGGACGCGAAGTGAAGTGAAGGTGCAGCGACGTCCGTCCGTCCGTGGAGATCTTTGTCGGTATCCTGTCGCCACGTGGCAGATCGAGGGCCCAGCGCATTTTGCGTTGTGTGGCCCAGATTCGAGCTGGATAGTACTGTACGTACAGGATCTTGCAGTATCGTACCGTAAATCATCTGTTGTCCTGGACGCACCGAAATCGGTACAACCAGAACATGTGGAGTCCATTATTGAGGCAACTACTTCTCGGAAATTTCCTTAGGCGATTGACCGACGTCGTCGACGCTACAAATAATTTTACAGCTCATCATTGACGAAATACATTTTATCTGCTCATATCTACTCGTCAAGAGCGAGATCATTCCGCTCATAAAAATTTTCTGCACAGAAGGTTGCACCTATTTTCTGCACAGAAGGTTGCACCTACCGTGCCCTCGATGATGAGCAGGGAATGCATTAACCGTCCATAAAAGACGGAATCAATCTCAGTCGCCTGTAATAGACAGGATCTGGCTCTGGATGTCGAATTCCATGTTAGCTAACTTGCTTTTGTGAAAATATATGTAGGCTAATCGGCAATAATAAGAACAGTACAAAACTCTTAACTACAGACACATTCAATCAGATGAAATTTTATAATGACACACAATCAATCACATTCAGTTGCTTAGAGATTAAGCAGAAAATAAAAGATAAAAAATAAAAAGCGTACTCCAACCACTCTTAGGGAGCACTAGATTTAGGATAAGAGGTAATAAAAGTACGTAAGAAACAAAGGTTTGGCCTTTGGTGAGGATTCTCTCTTTTCAGCCGTGTTTTCTAGTGAGATTGTTTACCATCGCACCACAACCCCAGTATACACAATACGATGCAAACAGTAGTTGAGAGGACGCTCACCTTAGCAATTTCCCAAAGGTCGAAGTTGAAACTTATTTAAACAGTCACCATACGAAAGAGAACACCAGCAACGAAAAAGCAATCAGAAGATTAAAAGAGCATAAAAAACAAGCAAATCACCTAAAAGAAAGACCACCATCTTCTCTTTCTATCTCCGCGAGCGACGGAGCTCTGAGCTCCACTAAGTTGCCTTCCCGCCTGCGCCTGTTCTCTAGCGTCGCACCGACTTCTGTTATTATTACCATGAGGGTTCTTGAACCACAATACTAGAACGATACCGACAAGACTAACTATCGGAGCTGCAGCTAAAAACAACCACCCGCCGCCTCTCCGATCCCGGCCATTCGATCTAACCCCGACTTGGTCGCCGCTGGCCTCCCCTCTACTCTCCGCCATTCTACTGGCGATTCTGTCATTACTATTATCATGAGTTTCATTGACCTCCACATCATTAGATCTATTATAAGAACTCTCCTCGGCCAAATTCCTGCTCAGTAGCTCTGTCTTGGCCATCTCATATTCAATGTCGTCAGTGGGGAGCTCATAACGGCAAACGGGGCATGTATTTCTTGAACTTAACCATGGTAATATGCACGATGGGTGGTAGAGGTGCAGACAAGGAAGCTGTTTTGCTTCAGTGTTTATCGGCAATGGGTCCTTGCAAACTGGGCAAATTAAGCTACCGTCCTTTTCGTGGCTCTTTGATATAACCACGGAAGGAAGATTCAGCAGGACTGAAGCACTAGCCGGCGGCGCCCCTCTTCTCGACGCATCATTCTCCGCAAATTGTTCTAGAAGCTCCTCGAACCGTGCAGGGTCTACATAGTCACCTGGATCTGCAGTGAAACCTGCTGGTCTAATCTCCAATTCAAAGTCCTCGAAGTCGACAAACAGGTCGGCATAATGTGTACCCATTTCGAAAGCCCCCCTCATCCTCCGATGAACAAGAGCACCATCTTGATTTTGACTTTCTCTCTCTACAATGCCATTAGGGCTTTCTCTATCATCCCAATCCCCCCCATCTTCTTCTTCATCTTGGTCGTCCGAATTCCACTGATCCAAGCCGGCATGCATTGGATCAATATCTGTATCAGTGTATACATAGCTTTCATTTTCAAGTTGGAAGTACATTAAACTATTCTGATCGATCGAAGTATCTGATTCTCCTCCATAGTTACTGAAACTGAGGTTCGATTCACTCTCACCGAACACAGAATCACTCTCGTTGTCGGAGATTGTACTCTGCCACCCTCTAGAACGGTTTGGAGTAGAATCTGTCTCATGGCTTTGGCTTGCCAAATTAATCAAATGGGAGAACCTTTGTGAAAATGAATCACTGTCCACTGAATTGGAGCTTCCATATCTCAATGCTCTTCTTCTTCTTAGCCGCCTTCTTCGACGAATATCTCTAATAGAAACATCTCTATTAGGACTGTTGAGAACAATCATTTTACACTCCCTGCAGATATTTATTGCTTCAAAACCATCGTTTATTTCTGTTTCCAGAGAAAAAGGCCTTCTGCAAACCAAGCATTGTGCTCCATAAAGGTTTTCGGCATCAGCATCCATCTAGGTGATGTACGAAAATGAGTGCATTAAGCAAATATGATGAAGAACGGGACATAAAATAAAGGGAAAAAGGATATGAACAAAAGTAGGATTACCCGTTCCAAGCTAACTAGTTAAGAAGTTATACAACAACTCAAGAAAGGGATGTAAAGAAGGAAACCTGAAAAACGAAAGGAGAAAACCAAGTTTTCTATAGTCTGCATATAATAGCAGGGAAACCACAGTTTCACCTTTCAAGCATATTAGTCCCCTGATTGCCTTTTGTTTTTTTTCCCCTCTTTTGATGAGAACTTCTGCAAATTTATAAACTTCTAACCTCATGTAAGTAATAGTTAATAAGAAAGTTGCAGATTGAAATTTGAACCAACTACAACTCTAATAAGTGAAATAGCCAATAACTACAACTTATTTGCCCTCACAAAAAGGTTTAACAACTACAAACATAAAAAACCATCTAAACAAGAAAGAAGAGAAAACAAGATAAATGCACTAGGCACTCACCACTACAAAGAACAGAAAGGATCAATTTTCCTATTGAGCTAAAATGTTCAGAAATTATCATCAGATAATCCAAAATAATTATCAACTTGACTGTTCTTGATCTCCGCCGTTTCAGGGAAATAACATTTACACGAAATGAACTTTAAAATCAATAAACCAAAAAATCTTGATAAACACTTCTGCGAGCTTTTAACCTCACCATATTCCATTTGAATTTGCTCCAAATTTCCACAAAGACAATCATTGACAAGAGACATCTAATAATATTTGTATGAACTGTCATGACACTACTTGTGTTTGTAAGTTATTTATTCCTACCATTTTAATATGCGTTTGAATTTATCAAACATGAACATTTTAATATGCGTTTGAATTTATCAAACATGAACATTTTAATATGCGTTTGAATTTATCAAACATGAACATAGATGCAATAGGACCTCCCGAAGTTTCAAAATCAGATTTAACTATCTAAAGTTACAGAATTTACAAAATAAGCATATAAAATTTAATCTGATTCTACTACCTAAGACCTAACAGCATTTGTAGCAATTTCTCCCCAATATTCCAACAAGTAGCAGAAGATCTCGATAGTTTACAGAATATTCCTTCAAAATGTAAGCAAACACAATCAAAACATTAAAATTCAGAAAGTAAAATCAAAACTTCTAAAAGTTCAAGTACCGATTTCAAATTGCTCTGTAGTGCACAACGTCCGTACATTTCGACCTAAAAAGTTCACACCATTTGTGACCTAAACCTACGAAGCAGAAGCATAAACGGATCTAGAACACTACATCCCATCAAATCCAACTGTGATTACGAGATTCCTCTTACCTCTCACAAATTGGCCCCCAATCGATCTACTGAGAGTGCCGAAACCCTCGATCGGAAGCTGAAAAGAACCGAATACGATTGCGATGTGCACGCTGAACCGAAGAGCGAATCGAAACCGATAGGGGGAGAAGGAAACGGATGGATCGAGTAGAGGGATTGGGAAGTGAGATCTAGGGTTTCGATTGGGGAATCGCCTTAACTTTGTGGGCCTTTTTTTGGTTTTTGTTGGGAAAATGGATTTGATAAAAAAGAACAAAGGGAGCTTTCTCTACACCGAAAAGATAAACAGAATTAAGGATGAACCGGGTCTACGAAACATGAGCTAACCCGAGTATGACACGTGGCGAAGGTGGTAGTGTCCTTTTTTTTCCTGGATTCCGATGACGTGGTGAACCATAAAATACGTAAAAATGTACAAAAACCCCCTCAACTATAACTTTCTTAAACTGAAGCCCTACAAATATTTTCCTTTTCGTTGGCACCCCTACAAATTAATCAACTATTAACTTGTTCATTTAAGCAAGTTTATATTGAGTAAGTTGTCAAATTGAATAATGAATAAGTTAAATATTATAGCTTATAGAGTAGTAATAGATATTACTAGATATGAATGGCTAATAGCTTAATAGACGTGAATCTTAATAAACTTTCACTGAAACCGTAAGATGTTAATTTAAATTTAGCCTCTAATTTTGTTTAAATCTAAATTTTATATACTTTAATGGCCTCTAATAGTTTAAATTTAAATTTACCAATTCTAAATTTTATAGTTTAAATAAAATCTTTAAATGAAATTAACAAAATGGGTCAGGATGGCCGAGTGGTCTAAGGCGCCAGACTCAAGTTCTGGTCCTCGTGAGAGGGCGTGGGTTCAAATCCCACTTCTGACAGTATTTTTCACTTTCTTTTAATTTCCTACTACCACATATTTTAATTTAATTCTTCTCAACTCTTTCTTTCTTTTTTCTTTTTTTTTAACATCCCACAAACCAACTAAATTTTGACCACTTATTTTTCTCAAAAATTAGTCAATTCTTTGTTTAAGAAAGCAACTGTTTTAAATATAAATATTCGAACTTCATAAAATTAAACTAAAATTTTTTTAGAAGTAAAATTGGTTAATATTTACAAAGTAATATTTTTTTTTAAGTTTAAATAGCTGTAACTTTCTAGATAAATCCTCATCCAATGCGTCCTTGTGCAGGCCCTACAGTTTTTCGTGTAATTCCTCTTATAAGCTATAGCAAATCAATCAAAATACCATTACCTCTAGTAGTAAAACCTCATTGAAAACAACTTCTCTTATCTTCTTTTTTATTTTAAATTATTGTAATTTCTTTATTCGACTATTCTCAACTAACGTGATCTGCTTATTAAATTTTTCTCCCCCCCTTTCTTTCTTTTTTTCTCTTGCCTCTCCTTTTCATCCTCTTTCTCGCTTTTTCTTTGTTTTTGTTTGGTAAACAACAAAAATTGTTTTTGTTTTGTAACCAACATAAATTGCCTCAACTGACCGTCCCTAGTGCAAGTGACAAAAAAATTTGGTGATTGATTCCCGAGGTTTCAAGTGTGAATTATAATTAATTTATATTTTCAGCTAAATTTAAGTTTCAAGTTTGAATTATAATTAATTTATATTTTCAGCTAAATTTATTTCTAAAAGAGATGAACGAAGCGTATAGCATGCTATCTTTTTCTCAAAAAAAAAAGTAATATCCCGTATTGCGTCATCCTACATATTCCAAGTCTCCTAATTACGTACGATAAAAAACCTAATTTTTAGTAACCATTACGAGGAAAACTATGTCAATTTTGTATACAATTTGTGACCAATTTATGAGCATGACTTGTCCTTCTTTGAGGACCGCAACTTTAATTAAGACAAAATACAGGGGTTGGCATCAATTAAAAGGCCCACCAATTGATCCGAAAAAGACTAATGTTGTTGGAGGTTAATTTGGGTGGTGCAAAACATTTATTAAGTTAATGTCACACCAAAATTAACATATAATAGAGAAAGTGTAGGGAATGATATGTATACTTGTACAACTACCAACTACCAGTGTAATAGCTAGATATTAAATATTAGCTATGAATGAAATGATAGGGACACTGAATTGGAGAAAGGATATAATTAATCCAGTGATCGATCACTCCCTTGAATTCGTCCTATATATACATGTATATATTTATCAGCAGTTAAAATTTAATGCGTCGATGTTCTTCGTTAGTTAGAACGGTGACAAAGCACACATCTTCTATCTTATACAAGATCACAAAATCAAGCTTGTTTTATGACTCTTTTTTAGTATAGTTTTGTACCAGTTATATGTAGCACGTATTTTTGGAATTCTGAAGAATAGTTCTCTGCATTTCTATACTTTTTTCAAATACTGAATAATAATTTATAATTTATAATTTATATATCATGTTATATGCACTCACTGGATGATTGATAACATTCCAAAATGGGTTTCTTAGCAGATCAATCAAGTAGCAACATTTATAATACATTTATCATTGTTTATACGTGTTACTATGTAGCTGATACCAGTTTCCATTAGATCCTTGAGCCGCTACATTTAAATATGTTCTAATAACAATATTATTACAATTTACTCGCTTAATTCTTATAATAATTATTATTATTATATCAATTTACAACTTACAAGTCGAATCTCTTTCTTTAACTCCCCCAAGGGCCAAGGCCCAGGCCCCGGCCCCACTCATGGTTGTACGGACACAGATGATCGAGTAAACGGACGGGGGCCGAGCTTTCTATACCGCGTGCGGCCCTGCCACGTCAGCAGAACTCCGCTACACGCCAAAATCACGCGGTCGAGCTCGAATCGCCGTCGCCGATGATGATATACGAAGTAAAAAATAAATATTTTCTTTTTTTTTTAATTAAAAAAAAAAAAGCAAAAGCCGTCAACCTGCGTGGGGTCGATCGGGCCCGTCGGATTACATCACGACGACCACCCGTGCGCCGAGGCCGTGGAGGTGCGCGACGCCGAGGGCGCCGACGACGACGACGACGACGACTCATCGGTGACGGACGGCTCCGATGCGGCGGCGGCGGCGGCGCGGCCTTCGGACCTCGCCTCGAGATCCGCGAGCGTGGCCTTGAGCGCGGCGAGCACCTCGGCCATGCGGGGGCGCTCGTTCTTGTACGGGCGCACGCAGCGGCAGGCGAGGCGGAACACCGCGGCCACGGACGCGCGGTCCCACCCCGCGCCGAGGCGCGGGTCCACGATGGAGCCCACCGCCCCCTCCTCCGCGTCGTCGGCGCCGTCCGATCCCGCGCGAAAGTGCTGGACCGCGGCGTGCGCGGCGTGGACGATGGACTCGGCCCCGCCCGAGGGCGTGGGGACCACCGCGCGCATCCCCGTGACGAGCTCCAGCAGCACCACCCCGAAGCTGTACACGTCGGCGGCCTCCGACACGTGGCCGACGCAGAAGCTCTCCGGGTCGACGTAGCCCATCGTGCCCCGCACCTCCGTGGACACGTGGGTCCCCTCGTGCGGCACCATCCTCGACACCCCGAAGTCCGACAGCTTCGCGGCGGCGTCGGCGGCGGCGGCGGAGAGCAGGACGTTGGTGGGCTTGACGTCGCGGTGCACGACGGCGCCCTCGGGGAACTCGTGGAGGTACACCAGCCCCTCCGCCACGTCCGCGGCGATCCGGAGGCGCCGCCGCCACGCCAGCTCCCCGCCGAACAGCGCGCGGGAGAGGTTCCCGCCCGCCATGTACTCGTAGACGAGCGCCACGTGGCGGCCGCGGCCGGCGGCGCAGTAGCCGAGGAGGGTGGTGAGGTTCCGGTGGCGGAGCTTGGCGAGGATCTCGACCTCGCGGTAGAACTCGGCGATCTTGCGGTCGCGGTAGATGCGCTTGATCGCCACGTGCTGCCCGCTGGGGAGCCTCCCGAGGTACACCTTGCCCGCGCCGCCCTCGCCGAGGAGGAGCCGGTCGTCGTAGCCCTCGGTCGCCTGCTGCAGCTCGGCCTCGGTGAAGATGTACAGCCCGTCGGTCGGGAGGACCGGCGCCGCCCCGGCCGCCGGGGCCTGATCGTCGGCGACGGAGGATCTCCGGCGGTGAGCGCTGTAGATGGAGATGGAGAGGAGGACGATCGCCGCCACGGAGGCCAGGGCCGCGGCGGCGGATCCGGCGGCGATCTTGACGGACCTGGAGGAGGCGGTATGGGGAGGGGTAGGGGGAGGGGGAGGGGAGGGGACGAAGTCGCCCCCGCCGAGGGTGTTGACGTTCTCGAGGACCTGCACCATGCAGAGGGCGTAGGAGCGGAAGCGGGGGAGGGAGGGCCGGGAGCGGGACCAGACCCCGATGGTGGCGGCCATGCCGCAGGGGACGGGCTCGGCGCTCGGGCCGGCGGCGCCGAGGAGGGCGAAGGTGAGGCCGATCACGGCGGTCTGGCACGCGGCGCACCCGGCCTGGTCCGCCACGAGGTCGGGGGAGGCGGAGGGTCCGGCGCAGAGCGCGGTGGCGTTGTCGAGCGCCGCTGGCGCGGCGGCGCGGAGCTCCGAGACCGACGCGTACTGGCACGGCCGCGCCCCCGCGGCGAGGTCTCCGCCGCCGCCGGTGGAGGAGGAGGAGGAGGAGAGGTCGCAGGAGCCGTTGAAGAGGGAGGGGGAGGCGAGGCCGCTGCCGAGGAGGAAGGAGGAGAAGGCGGAGGAGCAGGCGGAGGAGTCGGCTGCGGGGAGGAAGGCGGCGCCGGAGAGGTTGGCGTAGCGCGCCGCCGCGAAGATGTAGGAGCCCACGACGAACCAGCAGCAGCTCGTGGCCGCCGACGCGGCGGCGTTGGTCGCGTTGGCGTAGCACGCCGCCGGGATCATCCCCGACGCCTCCGCGATGTCGTAAGGACACGTCGCGTTCCCCCCACTCGCCTCTGACAGCGCCGCGGCGACCACGAGGAGGACGACGATGGCGACGACGACGACGAAGAAGCGGTAACCGCACCGCCGGAGCATCATCCTGACCGGGTACAGGGAGGTGACGGGAATCGGCGAAGGAGAGAGGAGGGGTTCTGCGGAGGGAGAACGAGAAGAGGAGTTTGGAGATTGAGGGAGATTGAGTAGTGGCGGAGGTGGCGCGTGTTGACCGAGGAAAGTGATAAGTTTGACTCCTGATGGTTACGGGTAAATCACATTTTTTATTCTTTTTAATAACTGATATATATACAATAGCATTCGTATGTTGGACTCTCTCAATTCAAAACTATTTTTAAGTTGAAAACTTTAGAAGCTACTAAACTACCTCACCTACCCGCAAAAACTTGAAGTGGAGATGCAATTTTATATGAGCTCAAATCAATAAGGTGTCAACATAGGCTTATTACTTATGCTAACCAAATAATTAAACAAAGACTTATTCTCTTTACGGTATCTTACTAGTTACTACTGCTACAGGTACCATCTTAAAAAACTTAGGAATAATGGTAGTACGATGCGTCATGTCCAATTTCATTTGTATACTACAAGACGGAATATTGAAAAATATAGGGCGTTCCTTAAGATACCTTCAACGCAATTACCCTTCTAAAATTGGATTAATGAATATGTAAAATGAGAATTTTTAAGATTAAACTGTAAGAAATAAGAACATTAATGATAATCATTTATAGTAAATCCCTTCATGAATCATTATTATGTACATTGATTCGTCAACAAAGTATTACTATCTAGGAACGTGCATAATTTTTTTTTTAGAAAAAATGGAGTCAAAATCTTTTATTTATAAATTCCTAACTTTTGGTTTTTTGGTTGACAAAATTTTAGTTACTACCTTGGGAAAAGGACAAAATGGGAAAAGTTCTTCTAGATATCCGCTGACTAAAACGTAGCTGTTAAGCTCCTCGAGTTTGCAATGATCCGTTTCTTCAAACAGTACTTGTCAATGGTTGCTTTTTCTCGTTTGCTTGATCAAAGGCCAAGCAACGCCCGAAACGCGTGACCACTTCTTCCGAAACTGTGTGTACGTAAAATACCTACTCTTCAACACTGAAGATCCGGTCCTGCTAGCCGACCCACAGCTAGGGATGTCAATGGGTATGGATACCCGAAATTTTATCCGAACCCGAACCCGAATGAAACGGATATATCCGATGGATATGGATATGGATTCGGATATGGATATCAAAAATAGAAACCCGACGGATATGGATTCGGATATGGATTTTGATTGTATCCGACCCGAACCCGAACCCGACCCGAACCCGAATTTATTTTGTATTATATATAATATATATATAAAAATTTGATGTTATATTTAAATTTGTATTTTAAAAATTTAGATTTAATATAATCTATTTTGAAATATTGAAAAAAGAAATAATTGTTTCGGGTTCAAATTTTCGAGTTCGGGTTCGGGTTCGGGTTTCGGATTTTTGGTCGGGTTCGGATTTGGATATGGATTTTTAAAATCCGTCGGGTTCGGGTTCGGGTTCGGGTCTCGGGTTTGGAGTCGGGTTCGGGTTCGGGTTTTTACAAACCCGCCCCGAATCCGACCCGTTGACATCTCTACCCACAGCAAACAGCCCGAGTCCTCTGGGATACAATTTCCAACCAAGGAAACAGCGAAACAAGAAGGAAGAGACTATCCTAATTGACAGCAATTTGGTAGATCGTCTGGAATGAGCGAAACAAAACTATCTTTCAATCCATCTCCCCTAACCCTCTGCGCTCGCTTGACCGCATCAAAGTTCTTGTATCCAACTGGAGCGACTTTTGTTGAGTGTGGATCCATCCTTCTATCCCCCTAGGTAGATCATAGTTATGATTTTCTTTTCTTCTCTTACCCTTTTTTTAATTTATTTGTTATATTTTTGACTTCCCTCCCGATGCCTTAGTTGCAACCATTCTGTAAGTCTAGTTCATTTTTCTTAATGAATAAAGTACGTAGCTCATTACTTTTTTTCTCAGAAAAAAAAAAAAAAACATTTTCAGGGCTTGATAAGAAATCTATGAATATTTAGGAAAAGAGCAATCTAAAACAATAACCGGAGATTAGCGAGCTTGTGTATATATGGTTCTAAATATATATTTAGAATCGCATAAAAAGAATCGATTAATACAGCTAATATCTATTTGATTTATTTTTGAAGTGGTAGTACCTCCCGCAATTAATATTTGCTTTATCATAATATACTTTTCGGTGTTATCAAAAATATAAAAATATAGGCTAAATTACAAAAAAAAATTTCTGTAATAACCCGCTTTTTCACTTTTCTTTCCTGACATTTAAAAACCTGCACTTTGCCCCCTTGTAAAATAAAAAATGTTCACAAGGGGTTACGGTGTGTAAAATGATCATTTTGTCCGTCGCCTTTTTTGTCTTCTTCCTCATCTTTCTCGGCCGCCCTTTCGATCGGCCACGATTCCAACCTCAATCGGCCGCGATTTCTCTCAATTTCCTTCTCTACCTACTCCCCTTCTTCTCCTGCACCCTCGCCGCCCCTTGATTTCGACGATAGTAGAGAGAAAATCGATGTGGGTGTTGAAAGATAGGTAGGCAAGGGCAACGAGCGCGAAGGCGAGGCGGCGGAAGAGGGCGAAGGGGATGTGGGCCAAGGCGAGGTAGTGGAGGACAGCGAGGCGGTGAGGCGGCGGCGAGCCGGAGGGAGGCGAGGCAACAAGAAAGAGGACGAAGGGGTATTTTTCGGTATAAAAAAAATTTATAACAAAACCCTAACGGTAGGAAGTGAAGTGCATATTTTTCATTTTAAAAATAGGCAAAGTATAGATTTTTAAATATCAGGAGAAAAAAGTAAAAAAGCGGGTTATTACAGAAATTTTTTTTGTAATTTAGCCAAACTATAAATATGAATGTATTCTATCCGAAAGTTCTTAACACTGAGTCAGTGAATTATCAATTTTTAAAATTTTAGTTTTTTCTAAAAAATCTGAAATTTAATGGTTGTAGAAATCTCGGGAAATTTAAAAAATAAAATAAAAGAAGAGGTGAAGGACTGTTCGGTCCACGGATGACGTGGTGAACCCTGTTCACGAACAGACTCTCCGTAATCTTCCTAGGTTCGCACGAGCTCGACGCGCGAGCTCAGCGTAAACCCAGCGGAAAAGGAGCTTTACGATTCGCGCGCTCGCACGTGGGAGGCGAGATGGTAAGCGTGCTCCGATCGCGAGGGCTTCTTCTCGCAGCACCGAGGGAATCGCTTCTTCGTCCCGCTTTTCGCAAAGCGCTTCCTCCTCCTCCTCCTCCTCCTCCTCCTCTTCATCATCAACACCACGATCTCCTCCTCCTCCTCCTCCGCCGCAACCTCTCCTGCGCGAGGTCGCCACCAATGGAGGCGGCGGAGCCCTACATCTTCGGCCCCTACAAGATCGATCCCATGGAGGTGTTCTACTCCACTCCCCTCTCCTACGCCATGGTCAACCTCAGACCTGTTCTTCCTGGTACACTCTCTCTCTCTCTCTCTCTCTCTCTCCGTGTTACGAAGGGGGAGGGTAAAATGTGCGTATAGTCCTGTAATCTCGAGAAATGACTTTTTGGTCCACAAATTTTTCACTTTGATGGATTTAATCTGCTTAAGTTAATTGATTATTGGCTACGTTGCAAGTTCTACTCTGTATTTACCCAAGATGGGAGATTCGTGAAAGACTAATTCCTACTCTGATAAATTCAACGCGGAGACTTTCAAAATGTGTTTCGAAGGGGCGAGGTTGATTTTATTTTTTCGATTAAAATTCTCTAATAGCACATACAAGAGTTAAAAAAAAAAAAAAAATTTAAAAAGAGGTGCTTCAAAGAAGCTGTTCCAAAAGCCATGATAAATAAGCCAAATATGTGATTTTTTTTTTTATTTACTTTGGAAGCAACTTTTTTATATCCCAAACTACTAAATAGCCTCTTATAGTACCATATCTTAAGACGTAGAGTCGTAGAGAAGGATCGGTTTCGGTGTTTTTAGTTTCATGTGGCTATTTTGTTATATTGGTGTTTGTTCTCTCCCTTTCCTGTTTTTTAAGAGGCCTTGTTGCCTCAGTTTCTGAAGCTTAGTTCATTTTTCTTGGGGAAACTTCATATATACTCTTGTGGTTTACTATTTTTATCACTTTAGTAATATGTGATTTTAACTGTATCATACCTTGTAGTTTATATTTTCATTTTCCATTACACTGTTCTTTAACTTTTCTGTTAAAATAGTCATGATCCACGTACGTGCGATGTGTATCATCGTTTTCTCGCCATTGGTGACTCACCAAGAATGATCAGAAGTAAATCCTAAGGGGTCCCGTACCTTTTTTATCGATTCTTTTGGGACATATCCGACGCAGGTGTGCGGCACGTGACTAGTTTAACAGAAAAGTTGGCGGAGGGTGTAATGAAAAATGAAAATCGAGACCACATGGTACTCAAGTGATACATTCGTAAACCATAGGAGGTTTTTTCTTCTACTTTATAACCAAAGCGGGTAACATGATATCAAGGGATACAGAGAACTGCTAATTGTTTTCAGTTATTACTTTCATGCCGCATTTTTTTTCCCCTGCTCCTTGGCACTGAATCGCAGCTAATCTTTCTCTGACTTCAATTATTTGCAGGTCATATCCTTTTTCCGTAGAGGGACCAGTTCACTCTTAAAGCCATTGTAACTGAGGACATTTGTGTACGCACATTTTCGGGGTGTAGTTGCATGACTAGATATGCACAGTTATCTAACTTTCAATGTGATATTCTCTCTACGTGTTTGTAAGACGTGTAGATTATTCATTATGCCTTTATTATTTCTAGAGATTTTTACTCTATTCCCTATAGAGTCATGTAGTTACGCATGCATCCTTACAAATCTAAGATCCTATGCGTATACCCTTGTCCTCATTGTTTTAATATGATTCGCAACTTTTATGATGCACATGGTTATGCCTTAACACCAGCTACATGTTCTTGTGTGCTCACGACGTGAAGTGAAGCGCTTTATTGATCTTACTACTGACGAGACTAACGATTTATGGCTTACTGCAAAAGAAGTTGGTCGCCGGCTTGAGGATTATCACAAAGCTTCTTCACTTACCTTTACAATTCAAGTCAGTATAGAAGTTATTCTGGGCATCTTTTGGTAGCGTGTGATGTCAAATTGCTCTGATTTCTTTATGTTGGCTTTGTACTGGTTTTTTAGTTTGTATAGTTGTTTCTTTGTACCTCATTGTTATGTTAAATTGCTTCTTTATCAAGGTCTTTTTCTTTGACAAAAAAGACAAATATACCAACTAAAACTTCAGAAAAAAGAATATTTACTTTTATGTATTTTATGTTTCTATTTACTTTTCTCTTGTATAACTCAAGTTTTTCGGATATTGATGTTGGTACTCAAAATCCCAGGATGGACCCCAAGCAGGACAGACGGTTCCTCATGTGCACATTCACATTCTCCCCCGTAGGATGGGAGATTTTGAGAAGAACGATGAAATTTATGATGCAGTGAGTTGTGATTGCTTCCTCGCTTTATTCTGATATTGCAGTATTTATCTAGTACATGGCTAAATTGGAACCGGAGTCGTCAACCTTTCCAAAAGGTTTCAGTTTGGTCCCCAAAATTCCAATGGTTATAGCAGGGCCCAAAATTTTTGTATTCCATTGCAATTTTAACTCTTTGTATTAAATTCATCAGTTAAATTGGGTAAAAAGGCCTATATAATCACCATATATGAAGTGAGAAAGTTGCTTACATGGCAGTGAATGTCATTTTCATGGATAACTGTTTCCAGTTGGATGGAGCAATTTAGTATAATGATAAGATTGCAACAAAATGTAGACATTATGGACTTGATGGAATACTTGAAAGGTTGGGGACTAAATTGAAAATTTGAAACTACACTAAGTGGTTGAGCACCCCTGGTGCTGCTACAAGAAGCCCTTTCTTATGCATTTGTTAATCTTGTTATAGATAGACGAGAAAGAGAAGGAATTAAAGGAGAAGCTTGATCTCGACAAAGAAAGGAAAGATCGAACAAAGGGTGAAATGGCTCACGAAGCCAGTGAATACCGCGCTCTTTTCTCTTAGTCAGATTTTCAGCCGCCATCTGCAATGCGGTATATTTTCCTTGCTCCTCTTTTATTTGAACATTAAATATTTTCTCTCACAGTAACAGTTGTAGTAAATCTAGCGATAACTTTGGTTTTCGTCATTTGATATTATTAGGGATGCTTTTAGTTCCGCGCTGCATCGCTTGAATATGTCATCTTGTTCGTAAGGTGAAGGCAACTCTTTGGGAAGCCTCTTCAAGGAGGAGATAGGAGGACTTTGATCCTAACACTTATCTTTTTCAGAAGCTGAAGGCGACTCTTCGGGGCAATCGCTTAACTTCATGCTTATTTAGTGGATTTAAACTGGAATCTATTGTTTTCAAATGACAATGCGAGAGTACAATAACCATTTCCTTGAAAACCATATATTGTGTGGTGAATTGCGTTTGGCTGTGTTCAGATAAATGAAAGTTGCTTATAAATTTCTGGGAGTACTTATATTAGCAGTCTCTGATGATGATTATTAAATCTTTTTTTGTAGATGTTTCCATGGTCCTATTTCTTCTCATAGTCCTGGCTCTATTAACTTCTCTTAAGAAGACGCATTCATTTCCAAGCAAGCAGTATCATGCACTAGTATTTCCATCTCCCCAGAGTGATGCATTTTTCCCTTTTTTTTTTTCACTCATTTCAAAGCAAGATTGTATAGTAAGTATCATCTACTAGTGTTGTTAAAGTTTGCATATCAACTACATTTTTTCGATCTCATTCTTCTTGGTTCACCAACTCCTGCTCTACCTTAAACTCCTCTTTGGCTACTCATTCTACAAATCTACGATTGATCATATTTTAACTGTAATTTATCGTATATTTTGATGGCTGTTTCTTTTCTCTTGTTCATCTTTTACTTGGTTCGGGAGTCGGCGTAACCTTAACTCTTCTTTCTAAAACCGATGTTTTATCCAAAATTTGCAGGAAACCTTTCTCTTCTTCCCTGAATTGAGATTTACAGAAAATTTCTGCTTCTGTTTTTGATACAATAGTTCTTCTGCTCAATACTCTCAAGAACACATTAGAGGGCTGTAGGACTTCTTACAAATCCTATCCATGATCACCACGAAAGCCATTACCATCTCGCAGTCGATCCCTGGTTGAACTACTAAGCTGAACACATCATCTCCGAGCATTACCGACTTGCTAGCCATCTTCGGAGATATTCGCGCGACCTCCTCGCCTTTGCTTCCATATATCTTGCAGCATCTTCCTCTGAAATAGCCCGCGATTCGAAAAGTCGCGGGTGTTGTCGGAGAATTTGAATGAGGGCTTTTCACAAACACCTCTGCCTCATCGCTGCTTTGAAGGATCGAGCACCTCCTCATTGAGAAGAGAGGGAGTTTGGATCTTTTGTTACAATCCTCTTCTTCTTCTTCTTCTCCCTTGTATCCATCCCATTGGTCGTACAGGCTCAGTATCTGCGAGGCATAATGCAAAATTTTTTAAGTGTTATGGAGTTTCTTTTTTTTTTTTGTGGTGAAAAATTGTTTTTTATGAAATAATAAAAGACAGTTTTCCGTGATTTTGGAGAAATCGATAATTTTATATGATACGAGAGTAGTTTACATGTCCCTGCACCTTTTTATGGGTTAAATCTATACGTTAAATATTAAAGTTCCGTGCTTAGACATGGAGAGAAATGTTAAAACTACGTCAACTTCACCATGCAGATAATTTTGAATATCATGAATTAAAAAAAGAATCAGGTGTTTTTCTTGGATTCTCAGCTGTGAATCCATAAATTTTGTCCATTGCAAAACAGGACGAAACTAAATTCCTGTTTTTTCACCCCAAAAAATCTATCTTTCAATCTTTCAATGTTTCAATTTTGAATATCATGAATTAAAATAAATCAATTTTTTCTTTTCCTTTTTTTTTTTTCTGGTCCCACACATTATCAGTTTTCAGCAGCTTTGACATTAAATTCTAGCATAACACTATAACTTGAATTAGTAGTCTTTGCCTTAATCAATTAGTTAATATTTAATACGTCAATGGCATCAAATGCTACGTATTCTTTTTTTTCATACTTTTTTTTTTTTCTTATTCCTACCTGAGGTTTTAGAGTCAGAAGTGCTTTTCCCTTGCCATCCATGAGGACTAGCTCCCCCGAGAAGCACTTATGCCGCCTCGAATAGTTGTCGACGCGAAACGCGAGCCGCCCCTCGCAGTCGTACACCGAGAATCCGTCGGTCCCCTGAAAGGCCATGCTCGACCTCTTCCACACCGTCCACGTCGAGGGGTGACGGTCTAGTGCTCCCGACGCTGCACCGTCGACCTTTTTGCTCTCCGTCGGATGAATCTTACTCATTTGATCCTTTCTTTTCTATATGTGATCACTCTTGATAGGATATAATTGGTTGTTTTTTAAAATTTTTTCCTAGTAAGATTTGTGTAGAAACTAATTATAGGGTGGTGAAGGAACAAAGATGAATGAGAGAGAGAGAGAGAGAGAGAGAGAGAGAGAGAGAGAGAGATCTACTAAGGGGAGTACTAAACCCTTTTATATATGGGTGGAGAGGAATAAGATGTAGGAATTGTTAAAAGATTTGGGTTATATGTATATACACAGTTAGTACTATACTTTTTATCTTTAGGATTAGCATGTAGCTTTGTGAATGGAGGTTACGTAGGATTGGAACTTTATGATGCTATGTCCAAGTAGGATGGCTATAAAATAACAATATAGGAAACAATAGGCTTAATTCCTTAAATATGGTATCTCTACATGGCCAAAGGGACAGTCCATTGGAGTGGCTTATAATTTTAATTATCTTAGTAACTCTCTTTAAGGATCTAATTACCACATGAGTAGTGGATGCTTAGTTGAAAATTGTGGTCTTAAGGGAGTGAAAAGGAGTAAAAGTTGTTGACTTAGACCTGGTTAATTTACTTAGTCATCCATGAATGGATCAATCAAAATGTAACACATGGTTTCGACTAAAGGCTCTTACAAGTGACCTTATTATCTCCCAATCTGCTAATTAGCTAGGTTCTGAGTAGCAATATTTGTTTATATTGTGTTATTTATTTATTTATTTTTTCTGGAGGAATAACTAACTGGTTAGGTTTGTACAGAGGTACAACAATTTTAGACACAACATGATAACATAATTCAAATGTACTAAAAGGCCTGCAAAATTAACATGACGTGAATCTGTCTAATCTGAAAATGATCTAAACTATCTTTCTTGTCCTGATTCCTAATTAAAAAATCGCAGGCAAATCTTACATCTTATCGACAATTATCGGTAATGGAGCATTCCGTAGATAAAAAGCAAACTTTTACTCATGTAGAAAGAAAGGAAAAAAAAGTAATTTTAAGGCTCAAAATCAGAAACTCTGATTTGAATCTTCCAATTTCATTGCTTCAGATAGAAAACGTTAACTATCATTGGATGACAAGTTAGATTATAATTTGGGACACTTTTCTACTTTACAAATTACAGCCTATGGGATTATTATTTTCCTCCTCAGCATGACATCATAAAAGTAACTCAATTTTTCTAATACCATAATTAGCTAAAGTATTGTGGTGATGAGATCATACCCTGGATTTAATATGTAGTTGGGACCTTTCAACACTTTTTCAAAGAACAGGTAAGGGAAAGGTTTCAACCAATAGAATCTAGGACTAGGATTAATTGATGCCACCAAGATTTTTTTTTTTTTTTATNGAGAGAGAGAGATATATATATATATATATATAGAGAGAGAGAGTCCGGCTACTATACTATCGATAGTACCAAGCCCTTGGTATTATTGAGTTTTCTACAATTAGATCTACCCTTTGATCATTTCCAACCGTTAGATTATACTATTAAACCAACCACCCACTCAACCCTAGGGGACCACTATCAATTTAATCGGGGACCACTATCATCCTAACCGCACATCCTTTCATCCAACGGCCGAAAACTCAATAGTACCAAGGACTTGATACTATTGATAGTATAGTAGCATAATTCAAGGATGTTAATTAATTATATAGAGGTTTTGCAATGTATTTTTCATCAAATTAAAGTCTCTCTCTATATAAAAAAAACTAAGTACCATTAATCAGTACTTCCAAGATGTCTTAATCAACTCATTTGTAACAGTTTGAATTTGACTTAAGATTAAAGATTAAAGGACTTTGAGTTTGAGCTTAAGTTAAAGCTGTGCGCTTGTTTTTGATGAATATATATATTCGATTTCTGTAAAGCAATCCAATTATGATTCTAAACGAATTTACAAACTTCTTATAGCTTTAAATGACTCATCCTTTTGTATTTACTAAGAAAGCACTTACAATTAATTAAAGATCCGTAAATTCAGATCACATCAGAATCTAGAGAGAAGAAACAATAATTAGTGAGACAAACCAAGCGAAAAGCCTCGGCGATAAAATGACATTCCAAAGGACAAATATTAGGTGGCACCTATCATCTAAAATCAACTCATTTTTGGTCTCTTTTGCAATTTTTAACAACAAAAATCTCTTCCTGGGGATTCCTAGGGCATACTATGTGTGAAAATAGATGAGGGAAAAGGCAAATGTGACGAGCATTAGAGTAGGACTATGACACAATTAGTCACTAAATGGTGCTTAATCATGACCCACTATGGTTTTCTTACTAATTAATTTGGAGTATTAATGACATGGTCTAGAGACTCTCTCTTCCTGTAACTCACTCAGCACATAGGATTGGTTAATCCAATTAGACGAAACCACGGACATAAAAACTCATCTACTTGATAAATTATCAAAATATTGTCTATTGAAATCAATTCAAAAGTTACATGTAGTGATCTGTTTGTGATAGACACATATAGATCCCTAAGAGGACTTTCCATACATGCATGCTTGCATGTGCATGTACGCACGCGCGCGCAGAGAGAGAGAGAGAGAGAGAGAGAGAGAGAGAGAGAGAGAGAGAGGTGTCTTGTGAAAGAAAAGGAAAGAGAACATAGAAAGATCTTTCCATGTTGGTGTTTATTCAGGTTAGGAACTTAGGACACACCTAAGTGCAAATAATTAAGTGTATTTGCTACCGACCGTCCCTAGAGCAAATGATAAAGGGTTTGGTGGTTGGTACCCGAGACCCAAGTTCGAATCCTAGTTTATTTACATTTCTAGCTAAGTTTATTTCTAAATGAAATAAACGAAGCGGGTAGCGTGCTACCTATCTCTCAAAAAAAAAAAAGAAAAATTAAGTATATTTGCTAACTAAAGCATGATGAATGAAGAATGTAGAGAGAATTTGTCCATGTTTCCCTGCACCTACACCTTTAAAATTGTATCCACCTATTGAGTATGTCCAAATGATAGATGATGACAAACAATGTTAGAAAATATAATTAGAATTTTCTTTTTTTTCTTTTTTTTGTTAAGAATGTAAGGACCAATCTAATGGTGACAAGATTAGGTTAAAACTTAAAACCTAATGATTTTTTTCCCCCCTCCTTTTGGTCTTTTTCCAACTGGATCCTAATCATCTGAGTCAGCCAATTCTCAGGCTGTTATAAGCTCATGATTCTTAGACAATGACTAGTAAACAAGCACAGGAAAAGATTATTATTGCAAGGGAATGTATTGTAATTGCTACTTAACTATATGATTATGAGAGATCAAACCTGAGAAACATTAATTATACTCTCCCTTTCTCTCTCTCTCTTTTAAATCTTAACTTTTTGTGTCACACAAAGAGAGATCGAATTAATAAGGAGGAAGTTTACTATATCACACTTATACCACATAATCATCAGTAACAAGTCAATCATATCTCTCTATTTGAAAAAAAAAAAAAAAAAGTACAATAAAAATATTTTTTTATTAATCATGATGGGACGTATCAACCCAAGGGGAATAATTTTATTAATTGGGGACGCCACATCAGTAATATTCCTGGTGCATTCTAGATTTTTTCATTAACAAGGTCGAGATTATTTATGAGGTAAACATAAAAGAATTAGGCTAAATTACATAAAATCCCCCTGTCAAAATTCGCTTTTTCACTTTTCCCTCCTGTTATTTAAAAACCTACGCTTTGCCCCCTTATAAAATAAAAAATATGCACAGAGGGGGTACGGTGTGAAAAATGACCATTTTGCCCTCCACCATTTTCGTCTTCTCCCTCATCCTCCTCATCCACGACCTCGGACGGCCGTGGTTTGCCCCTCGATAGGCCACGATTTCTTTCCATTTTTTTCTCCACATGCTCCGCTTCTCCTCCTACAGCCTCGTCGCACCTCGATTTCGGCGACAGTATGGAGGAAATCGAGGTGGACGTGGATGGAGAGGTGGCAACGGCAACGAGGGCAAAGTCGAGGCGACGGAGGAGGGCGAGGGGGTGGTTGTGGACGCAGACGGAGATGCGGGCAAGGACGAGGCAGTGGAGGAAGGCGAGGCAGCGAGGCGGCGGCGAGGCGGCGAGGTGGAGGAAGCGAAACAACAGGAAGAGGGTGGAGGGATATTTTTGGCATAACAAATTTTTTTTTAACGGAACCCTAACGGATCGCTAACGGCAGGGGGTAAAGTGCACATTTTTTATTTTACAAGGGGGCAAAGTATAGGTTTTTAAATGACAGGCGAAAAAAGTGAAAAAGATGGTTTTGGCAGGGGAGTTTTCTGTAATTTAGGCAAAAAATTTATACTTCTACTTTTTCGTGTTGATATATATGTCAAGTGTACTTAAGATAAACAGGTGCTATAGGCTCGCTATATATGCCTCAAAAAACCTGGTTTATAGACCAAGCTATACTCTAACTAAAATATACGATCTCCACACGTCCATGATAATCTTTTTGAGTTCCATTATCATTTTACATTATTCTTAAATCAAAAGAATGTTGAATTATTCTTGTCTATATACCAGTAATTCTAGGCCAAAACTCTCAAAACTGGCACTTGGATTTAGGAAGTATCATGCAAAAGAAAAGAAAAGGAAAAAAAAAAAAAAAGATTATCAAACAAGAAAAGACAACTGAATGGTTTATAGGCTTTCGTGACTGTAGTGCTATGTAGAATCATAGATCCCTTTTTTTTCTTTCTTCTTTTTTTTTTTTTAAGTGCTAGCTGTGGACAAATGAACAACAGAGCCAATTAAGAGTAAGTGGTCCAGTGATTTTATCTGTGAGCGACCCGTGATATAAATATATCTACGTAGAAGTCGGTGGCGCAACCATCCCACCAACTACAGGAGTCCTTGCGCGTAGCCTCGCTATTCAACAAGCAATATTGGGACCGGATCTCTCTCCCAAACCATACCGTTTCAGATTTTTAATGGCACCCAAATTCCATTCAAGTTTTTGATTATTTAGCTCTATCATATCTCTATACTCATGTCTTGTTGCAAATGTACGTACCCATTTTTTAGCTGGATTTGCTTTCAATATTTATATTAATTTATATGAATTAATTATTGTTTTTATTCAACATTCTCTCTCGTGTTTGGATTTGAGACATTTTAATATGTCTAAAGCATGAACATGAATTAAGTAGAGAAAATAATACTACAAAGGGGCTGGAGGAACTTGAACTCAAAATCTCATGTTCTAACACCGTATTAAATTATATAAATTATTTTTTTTTTGAAAAACTTAAACGGCAAGAGAAGTATTTAACTGATTAAGATTTCTCCATTTTAACGTAGCTCCAATTTGTTTTGTTCAGTGATGGATATAATTAACTGTTTGAAACTTTCGTAATAGACGGGTTCTGACGCACCCTTGTTGCAGTGAGAGGGACATTATGTTAATAGTATAATTTATTATATTTTAATTTGATTTATTATGCCTAGAAAAATTGCATCAACTAATAGTAGTTGCAACAAAAGTTCAATTTAGGCGTTTATTGTTGCTAGGTGTTTTCAATAGTTCCTGCCAAGTATCCAATTTAAGTGCTCGTAAAACACACAAAAGTTTAACGATATATGACATAACAATGGTTGTGATGAGAGCTTCCCTAGTAGATTAAGATGATCGCGATATATTTGCAAGCACTTAAAAGTTTCTTCTTATCACTTCAGAATATCTACAAGATATTACAATACAAAGTCTATACTACATGTATTTAGGATAAAAAAAAACTGCAGCTATGCGGTGGAGTACAAGACGAGCACGTGCGATAAGCTATAGTGCCATCTGTGCTTTAAGATTGGCGAGTTCATCTACATCACTGGCTTGCTGTGAAGATGCTTTTGGGGGGGACTGTGTTGTCGCGGGCAGTGGTTCTGTATTTACTGTGGTTGAAGGAGATTGGAGCAACTCTTCTTCCGACTCTTCAAGTTCTTCGAGTTCTTCGAGCTCAGCTTCGAGTTCATCCTGCTTATCATAACAAGTCAGAGAATAGTAAGACACATTAAAGTTGGGGTAGTGACCTAATTAATGGTAAAAAATTCCCATAACACCATCCCACCCAAATCTTAAGCATTTTAAACTAGGGGCGTCGAGTCCCTAATTGTTAGGATTCGGACTTGCCCAACACCAACAGTATGAACTCCAAAGGAATAAAGGATCAACAACCTTAAAGTCAATTCTTCTCACAATGAAACCAATATAAATATACCCTGATCTCATGAAATCATCATCCCCTGCATAGTGAACTTTAGTCTCTACTGACTAATAATCTCTATGTTCCTACTATAGTCCTTTTTTTTCATTTCTGAGAACGACATATGGCTATATTGTTGCGCTCACTCTAGGAGAACTGAAAGACAAAAATACATGCAGTTAATTTGATAATTTTAGTCAACTTAGTGTTGGATTTGATTTAAATTTGAACGTATGTATAAACTAATAAAGGTGGTATAAGTATTAAAGAAAAAAAAAAAAGACCTCATCAAAGTTTGATGCAGAGCCCACTGGAGTTGCTAGGGCCTCCTGTATCTGCTTCATACTTTCGCTACTCTCATTTGCCTCTTCCAGTGCCCTTTCTATATCATCAGCATTCCTGCAATATTGTAGGCATTGATGGTTGACACTTGACACTATGCTATGTAAGACCAACATCATCTAATACTGCCCATCTAGATAAAGATTTACAAGCAAGGGTTTTGAGCATTTATATACCGCATGAAATAGTACCCTTGCAAAGACAGCACTTGCGTGCTTGGCCTCGAAAACCATATTTGTTTGCATTTGTGCTCCTGCAAGGGTACATATGCATGGCATCCCCAGCAAGAGAATGGCGTAAAACAAGTTTTTTCAGAGGTCTACACACAAATACCAACTTGCATGCATATTTGCAGGTCTATATGTGCAAAAATTCTATAAAGAATTGGAATCCAAAAAAGATGCAGCATTAAAATATATTGCCAGTATGGTTCATTACAAATTGCATTGAACTCAGACAGGATGTTGAAACCTAAAAAGAAGCAAATAGAGCTTCATCCAGAGGCTTCCGTGATTGTATTAAGTCTCAAGATAAGAGAACCCACAATTGATTTATAAATACCATTAGTACTCCGATGTTAAAAATTAGATATGCCATTTTAAATTAAGAATTTACTTTAGTTAGTACTCCGATGTTAGCATGAAAAGTTTCCTTTCTGGGAAATGTTAGAAAGAAAGGGAAATGAAAGCTTACAAAGACTGCTGGATAGACTTAACGGCAGATGAGCTGGATCTTAGGGCATCTATAGTGTCTGTAGTCGCCTTTGCACCTTCAAGTGTAATAAACTACATAGATAACAGATACCATAAATTGACAGTTAACAAATTTCTCCAAATGAAAAACCGTTCAGATTAGTAGTTTTTATGTTATGATTTTTTACCTGGTCGTGAACGCGCAATTGGAGATTCGCAAGTTGTTCTATCTGGAATTCGTATGTCTTCTTTCTCTTCAAGCATTCAATTGAAGCTGGAAAAAAGAGGAGCTTCTTTTACAAAACACACTTTGAACTTTGAGGACATAAATAATTAACTTATTTTGAGAATTTGCATTTTGAATAGCTTTAACAAGGAGCTTGAACTATTTATACTCTAAGAGCAATTTTGCCCCTAAGCCCTGAAACCCCCATTGCTGGACCTGACTTCTTAACGGCTTGTCTTGAAAACAGTAATTCCAGAAACCAGGGCAGGCAAATAAGTTGGATCTTTTGCTGTGGCAGGGAGCTAAAATAAGCTTTTGGAGCCTAGAAGCAAAAGCTCCAATTGGAAGCTTCTGCAGCTTCCGCAATAAGAAGCGTAGAGGGGATTTTTAATGAAAAAGATATTATGTAGTAGTGCTGAATAGGCTGTAAGTAGGACTGAAAATGCCAAAACAAATGGCTGTATTGCACAGAGGAATTTCCAAGGCATTTTGAAAGAAACAACTTAGCCTAGAGAACTCATAAACCTTGGACCATGCTGTTCAGGAATATCAGCATAAACATAAAATGAATAATCTTTTATAAACATTTTTAACCGCATAACCTCTAAAATTTGTAATACTTTGCCAAATTGACGAGTGCTATTTCGTTCAACTACAGATGTGTCATATCTCCTTCTGGAGAAAAAATTGCTTTGAGCTTACCTCTTTTATTTCTCGCCTGTAGGAAGCCTTTAGCCTTTTCGACTTCCACAGACATCTTTCTCTGAAGATCACGCTCTTTCTTCTCCAACATTTCTAGCGTCTGCGAGCAGCAAAATTAACTATGAGGAAAGACCGCAGTCGGCAAATGATAAAGAAAAAGCGAATGATTTGAACTACAAAGGCAGCCAATTATCACTCACTGGAGCAACAAAGTCAACGCAGTTTAATCAAAAAGATACAACACAATCAGCAGACGTGTTGGCTCGTCCAGCTTCAGAAATAGGTCTCGGATGATCCAAAGAGCGGACATTCACTACAGCTATAAATGTGTTTTTATCCCCCTCTGAAGTTATTTTGGACTCGAACAAGAGAAGTTTACTCCGAACAAACACCGTATACATTAGAACCACAACTAATCATCCCTTTTCTCACTTCTACCCGCCTCTACTTTCTTTTTTCGCCATCTACAACAAAATTTAACAACCTACTTCGACTTGTTGACTGCTATAACTTCAAAATGCGACATATGATAGGAAGTATAGATTGATTTGAACAAACTACAGAGAAGTTTTAGGCAATCACAGAAAATGGTTTCAAAATTACAATAAGGCAAAATCATTAGGAAAATCCCAAAGGACCAGTTAAAGCCAAATAATCAAATCCCTGCAACATAGTTTGAACTCGAGGTCCTTTCCCACTCCTACTCATCCCTACTTCGTTCCCTACGACAAATTCTGACAACTCAATTAGATTTTTCAACTACCTTTTTTACCTTCGACTCACTACACATGATCAAAGGACGGATAAACTAATCGAAATCAAATCAAATGCACAAATTAGGGTTAACCTCGCGGAGATGATCCAAGGTGGCGACCGCGGAGGAGGCGGTGGCAGGGGCGGGGGCCTTCTTCTTGGGGATGCGCTTAAGCATCGTCGCGAGCGAACCCTAGAGAGAGAAAGTGAGAGGTGGGAGGAAGAGAGGAGAGAGAAGAGTCGAATGGGGTTGAGACTAGAGAGAGAAGAAGAAGAAGAGGAATTAAAGTAGTCCATTGGGAAAGCATGTGTAGACTCTGAGGAGGGAAAAAGGCGAGGGGTCAGGACTCAGGAGAGGAAAACGACGAGGTGATGATGCAAGCGAATCGTACTGAAGTTTTGGTAAAAATGTAACAACACCCCTCAACTGTAGACTATTCTGAAGTAACCTCTCAACTTTTTATTTTTTTATTAAAGATTCCTAACTTCTGTAGAATGTAGTTAAAATTTTATAAATTATACCAAATTTAATTACTCCGGTTATTTTTCTAACAAATAAAAATAGATAAATTAAAAACAATTAATAACAATTAGAGTTGTTAAATTTGATAAAATTATTAATTTAACTAAAATAAATTTGAGGGAGATAATAAAAAAATAGTTAAATAGTGCTACTTGTACACCCCAGTAGAGATTGTATACAGTACATCTTCTGTAAAATTCTTTAGATTTTTTAGGGGGCGTTTGGATTGACGAATCTGTAGATCCAACGTAAGTCAAGTGTAGTGGTGTTTGAGTTTCCCTGAAGTGTGATTATTTTTTTGTTGTTTGTTTTGATGTAACTCATACAGTCTGAAAGTTAAATTCAATTACTTCTTCTATTTGTTTTAATATAACTTGGTGTTGGCAAAATTAGTTTTTTGAGTTCCGTTGTTTGTTTTGATGTAAGTAAGTGGATCCTATTATCTCCTAAATATAGTAGTAAATTTACCACTATAAAATTTAATCTATTATATAATTAAATTTTTTATTATTATTTAAAGGTAATCCTAATTTATTATAAATAAGGTAATTCTAATCCATTATAAAGAAAGTAGAGTTTAGTTTTTACTGTTTAGTTAATTTTTTAGAGGAGGTTGAGTGTGGTGGAAGTCGAGTTCGGCACTTTAGAGGAGAAAGTCGAGAATAGATGAAGTGGAGTTCTAACGTAACTTAAGTTACATTATATTTTTTACTTACACTAAAACAAATAACGAAAGTGATGGAACTTAAGTTTCATGACTCCACTTACACCAAAACAAACAGGCCCTTAGTGTTTCAGGCAAAAGCGCGTAAAGTTTTCATTCGGAGTTTAATATATTAAGCTAATTATTTAGATTTTTTTATGAATGTGCTAAAAAATTTAAGAGAATCTTAGTCAAAAGAACTAAGTTAGAGCATCTATTTCAAACAAGCTTGTAGTTGAGTTTGTCTTTGCACTTTTTAAATTTTTATTATGCTATCCTACCAGCCATGCAGATTGTATGCATGTACCTACCACATGTATAATTGTCAATTGATTTTCAGTTAATTTGGTTAAAAAAAATTCTCAACCAAGTAGAATCAAAAATCAAAATATACAAATTTTGAAAACAATACCCTAAGGTTGAGATCTGTCCATACTTTGAGGCATTACATGTCAAAATTTCTTATTTCACAGTCATCTCACGCATTTTTCAGTTTAGTTCGCGATACCTGCTTCATTTCTATGATGAACAACTGATTTCTTACTAATCTATGATAAATTAAAACTCTCTATTCCTGATAACCTATGACAAATTAAAATCTAGTTTGAAATGTGTGCATAATCTATCAATAACAAAATTTGGTAGGGCCTCTGTCGAACATGGTCAGACCATTCTCTTATTGTTGGTAACGTGAATCTTACAAATTTTGAAGCTGCCCAATTAAAGAATGAATGTAATGGGCTCGTATTATGTACCGTCCCACCAATTTTTTTGGTTGTTTTCGTTCATCATCGTAATTGGTACTGCAGTTGAGCCGATCAACAAAATGCTCCAACGGATGTTGAAATGTGAATGTCGTTTTGGGTCTTCTGCTGTATCGACCTAACCCCATCTTCCCTCCCTATTGGAAGAGTGAGTTAGTTGGGTTGGTGAGTGATAGCGACGGTGCAGGAAATTAACGCGTGAGATGTTCGGGGTTCTTTTGCAAAAGGACTTGTGCTCACTTCTTCATGCTTACAATTGAGCCCATTTTATTATTGTTTTAAACTCTTATTATGGAATAGAACCAAAGTATCTTTATTTGACATTCAAAAAAGACTTATATTCTGTTTAATTCTGTTCTAAGACACAACATTATTATCGACCGTCCCAAGAGAAAGTGGCAAGGGGTTTGGTGGTTGGTACCCGAGACCCGAGTTCGAATCCTAGTTGATTTACATTTCTTGCTAAGCTTATTTCTAAATGAAATAAACGAAGCGGGTAGCGTGCTACCTATCTCTCAAAAAAAAAAAAAAGAAAAAGAAAAGAAAGACACAACATTATTTTATAAATATATTAAAAGAACTGTTATACTGGCAAAATGTTATTAATAACTTTTTTTTAGAATATAATTAAATTTTTTACCGGTATTTTTATTTTTAGACTAAGAATTTTTTTTTTTTTTTTTGTTTCTTATATGGTAAAAGTTTTAGACCGCTTTGTTAGATCCATACTTATCAAAAATACTATTATTATATAATACAAGTGAAAAATAAGAAATAACTAGAACTTACGCAAGTGCGCACTCAATAGTACGGCCGGGGGGCTCAAGTTTGTGAAAATTAAAAAGTAACCTGAGTCGAAACTTGTAGAAGTTGCAAGTATTGTAGTCATTAAATATAAAATAACAAAACGAGGGGCATTTTTGTGCAAATTGCCCAAGAGAAATAATAACAAAAAGACCCCTCCTCCTCCGCGGTAGTTGGGCACGGATCTCACTATAAAACCTCCTCTCTCACTACCAAATCCGCTGCGTACACTCGCCCCCACTCCAAGAGAAGAGAGCGAGAGAGAGAAGGAGCGACCTAGAGAGAGAAAGGGCGAGCGAGAGAGAGAGAGAGAGAGAGAGAGAGAGAGAGAGAGAGAGGGGAGAGATGAAGGTGATCGAGAAGATCCGATCGGCGGAGGAGGAGGGGAGAACGGTGTTCTCCTTCGAGTTTTTCCCCCCGAAGACGGATGATGGGGTCGAGAACCTCTTCGAGCGCATGGATCGCATGGTGTCGCACAATCCCACCTTCTGCGACATCACCTGGGGCGCCGGGGGTTCCACCGCCGATCTCACCCTCAGCATCGCCAATCGGATGCAGAACATGGTATAGATCTAAGCTCGCATCAGATCTCAAGCTCCTTTTTGGGGGTTTTTTAGTGTAATAGTCTTTTCCTAAACATTTATTCTAAAAATAAGTTTATTAAATTTTTATTTATAAATATAGTCTTATAAAAGCGGTGAATGATTCACCGCTTTAAATATAGTCTTATAAAAGCGGTGAATCATTCACTGCTTTTTTTATTTTTTTTATTTTTTTCTATATTTTTATAATAATAAAAGCGGTGAATGGTTTATCGCTTTTATTTTTTTCTACTCCTAATGAGAAGTTATAAATGCGGTGAATCATTCACCGCATTTATAGGACTATTTTTATAATTATTTTTTTAACAAAATTATTTTTATAATTATAAAAATTAATAAGATTATTTATAAAAAAAATTCCCTTTTTGGGCTATTTTTTGCGAATTTTTGGGGTTTTTTTTCTTATTATCGGTAATTGCTCGATCCGTGGTTTTCGTGTGAATGTTGTTAAGATCTAGGGTTTACGGTAGCTGAAGGCTCGTGCATCTGAGTGTTTTGCCGCTAAATGTTGCCATATTTGGATGTTTGGGTCCCCTTTTCTTTGTGTCTTTTCGGAATTAGTGCTACTGGTGGATAAATGCTCTTGTTGTTTGTTTTAGCGGTGAAAAATGTATGGAAACAGCATCAACTGCAGGTCATTTTGTAACAGACCCTACTCCTCGAACTTCCTATTGTTCTGATGTGAGTTATTTTCTAAATTGAACAGGGAATTCTACACAATTAATGGTTCCATTAGCTATCAGCTGTTTACAGAGTGTTCAGAACAGTTAAATTTAACCGAAACACTGATTAATTTAATAAAAACTATCATTTAGTGATGATAAATTAAACGAATCAAAAGTTGAGAGGTTCTCAATCAAAGGAAATATAGTCGAGGCTCTATTAAAAAATGGTTTAATAGTTTGGGGTCCTGTGCAATTGTCACATTATATTTTCACTCGGTAATTTTGGCGTCCTGTACAATTTTCACATTATATTTTCCCTGGGTAGATGTATTTGATTTTGTGTCCTTCCAAAGTAAGCTGTTTGGATGCTGATGATGGCGTGGCTCTTTTTGTCTTAACTACATCAAGGGTGCGAAGATTTGATTACTAATTCAGTGTGTTGGGAGTGATTACTAGCTACATAAGGGGAATGTTTTTCCTTATAGATTGCTGAGAAATATCAATAAAGTTTTCTCGAGTTAATCTTATCCTTCTGAAACTGGTACTATCGTGTTCTCTGTATTGGAGCGGAATTTCTATTCTTTCACATTTAGTGTGAAGAGTAAACCACTAAGAATGTTTACTTGCTAGAGAAAAGGAATGTTTTCTTAATAAACTACTAAAAAATGTCACTTAAGAATGAGTTAATCTCTTAAATGCTGCAAGGACTTACTGATTTGCCTCACTTTATCCTTTTAAAAGTGTGATTATTGTGCTTTCCATAATTGAGTTCCATTATTATTTTTTTCTCTTTATAGGTCTGTGTGGAAACAATGATGCACTTGACTTGCACCAATATGCCGGTGGAGAAGATCGACCATGCTTTGGATACAATTAAGGCCAACGGAATTCAAAATGTTCTGGCACTTAGAGGAGATCCTCCTCATGGTCAGGATAAGTTTGTCCAAGTTGCTGGTGGATTTGCTTGTGCCCTTGATTTGGTAATTCTCCTTGACACTGTTTTGATATCTTTCATCTTTGAAATCAAATGATTGTTGATTGTTGTGAAGAAAAGGAATAGATTCTCCCAATCCACTCTCAACATGGACTTCCTAGCATTTGGCTGAGTTCTGGTTGTCCTAACTGCTCTGTAGCCGGTGATTGTTTGGCCGCTTTTGGAGTAGCTTCACTTCTAGCTGTGGAAGAAGACAAAAAATCAAGAAAAAAGCTGTCAGTTGGATCTTTGCGGTTCCAGCTGTAGATAAAAACTGTTGGGTAATCTTAGTGAGAAAGCTGACACGGATGCCTGGAATAGCTCTACTAGCGCTACTCAAACAGTGCTGAAGTAGAAGTTCAGCCAGGCATATAGGCCTTTGGTGAACTAGCAATTGTTGTTTGCCACTGCAGTACTTCTCACAATGTGATACCTTTTTTTTTTTTTGGTTACTTAAGCATGACTTCTTCAATTAACTTACAGGTGCAGCATATCCGTACCCAGTATGGTGACTATTTCGGCATAACTGTTGCCGGTTATCCAGGTTGGCATAAATTGCCTCAATTACATTAATTTCTGCTTTTCCACATAGAATATCAGATTTTTCATTGCTAAAGTACTTGGTTCTCTATCAGAGGCGCACCCTGACGTGATACAAGGAGAGGGAGGTGCTACATTGGAAGCCTATAGCAATGACCTAGCTTACTTGAAGAGAAAGGTGCATCTCATTAATTCTTCACATTTTTTTTTTCTAATAAATTTAACGTTCTTTGAGGGATGGGTATATAATTTAGCTGATCAAGAAGTGAATATATACCAATTGGACAGGTTGATGCTGGTGCTGACCTTATTGTCACTCAGTTGTTTTATGATACTGATATCTTTTTCAAGTTTGTCAATGACTGCCGTCAGATTGGGATTACATGCCCAATTGTTCCTGGCATTATGCCGATTAACAACTACAAGGGTTTCTTGCGTATGACTGGATTCTGCAAAACTAAGGTGAGTTTTCCACTATAAAACTACCCTAATATGCACGAATTGTTGACTTGTCTCTGTTCATAACTATTTTGATGAGAGATATCTCTCTTGTCAACTATGCTCACATATGTATCCATTTTTGGTTTCAAGTATTCAATTATGTTAACTTAATTTTGCAGGTTCCATCAGAGATTACTGCCGCACTAGAGCCTATTAAGGACAACGAAGAGGCTGTGAGGGCTTATGGAATCCACCTTGGAACTGAAATGTGCAAAAAAATTTTAGCTAATGGGATCAAAACATTGCATCTTTATACTCTAAACATGGAGAAGTCTGCATTAGCCATACTAATGGTAATTTTTTGCCTGAATAATTTTGTGTTTCTTTTATTACTGCTGTTACTGATGGTTTTTTTATCGCAGAATCTTGGGCTTATTGAGGAATCCAGGATTGTAAGGTCGTTGCCGTGGAGACGCCCAACAAATGTTTATCGTGCTAAAGAAGATGTCCGGCCTATCTTCTGGTATGCTTTGCTTTTCAGGATTTGTTATAAAGCACAAGCAGTTTACGGTATTTTAGCCCATGAAATAGCTTATTGAATCTGGGTAACAGTGGTCAATTGGTCATGCGTTTGGCTAACCAAAGTTTGGAGCTTTTGCTATGGAGCTTTTTGACCCTAAAAGTAGAAGCTGCTATCTGTAGCTTCTGCTTCTACTGTTGTGAGCTGTTGGGGAATTCGGAAGAAAAAAGCTTTAGTTCTTCATCAAATAGCTCTACCGAAAAAGCACTTTTGCAGGAGCTCCTGCAAGGCCTAGGAAGCCCTTAATGTTTGTTAGAGACTCATGTTTTCTAATTCTGTTTGGACTACTGATCAGGGCTAATCGTCCAAAAAGCTACATTGCAAGGACTCTTGGTTGGGACCAATATCCACAGGGTCGGTGGGGTGATTCTCGTAACCCATCATATGGAGCGCTTACTGACCACCAGGTTAAGTTTCTATTTTTCACAAATGTTTCATATATCTCCATTACTGCTGGTGTAATATGTCAACTTACATTCCTCTTTGGGAATGATTATCTACTATTTCCTAGTACTAGTTTTAGAATCTTTATCATGTGTTCAGGACCTCACTCAAACAACTCCTTGTTTCCCTCATGACGAAACTAGGAAATTAAATTATCTTTTTGCATAACTCGCGTATATGTTGTTTTGAACTTATTTGTTGTTCTCTTGTTTCAATAAGAATCTAAAAAGACTAATAGTGGAAGGTTTGAGAAAATTGATTTTTTAACTACAAAAACTTGTTTCAAGTTACTTCATTCAGGCATTTAGGTGGTAATATGAAATTCTTAATTGTGGGATAATTCTTTTTAGTCATTGGCTTCTCCTAGTAGTTATTTATTTATGTATAGTGCACCTATCTGACAGTTCATGAGACCACGTTCGCGCGACAAGAAGCTGCAGGAGGAATGGGCTGTACCATTAAAATCTATTGATGATATAAATGAGGTACTTGTCCATATTTTATTACACATTTGTCCTATATGGTAGAGTTTGTTTGAATTTCAATGAGTTACTAAAATTCAATTGTTCATTCTCAGCTATTGCGTTGTCTGATTTGTGAAAATTTCTTAAATTTTAAACTTGATGGGCCGCATTCTAACTAAACCTGACAGTTTTCTGCCTTTTCTCAAATTATGTGTCAGCTGAGGAGTTCTAATTTGAAAACCTGAAGTTAAGGCATCTGTTTCAAATGTCCTATAGTTGGAGGGGTGTCCTTTTTTGCCTGTAATTTATTTCTGTCGGTTATTTACATGTTCTTCCCTAAGAAACAATTGATTGTTCCAAATGCCATATATATGATTACTTCTCTTTTTCTTTGGTTAAAATACATTTCACAGAGGTTTATGAACTACTGCCTTGGGAAGTTCAAAAGTAGCCCGTGGTCTGAGTTGGACGGTCTTCAGCCAGAGACAAAGATAATTGATGAGCATCTTGGGCAGATTAATTTGAACGGTTTCCTTACTATCAATAGCCAACCTGCTGTAAATGGAGAGAAATCAGAGTCCCACACCGTTGGTACGTGAAATGTACATATACTAAGGGGCTTAAGATTATATAATAGTTTGATATGCTGTACTGTCTGTTTCACCTGGCTTATGGAATTGTTTCTGCTCTCCTCAAAAGTAACTCATCACATTTGGAAAGAAGTTGGAACTCTGCTTTCGTGGAAGCCCAAAAGCAGAAACACCAATTTGAAGTTTCTGCTTTTGTTGTAGCAGAAAGTTGTTGAGAGGATTTTAGCGAAAAAGATGATGTCGGCACTTGTTCGAACATCACTTTTATAGAAGCTCTAGTCTACCCGAAATTGCCCATGGGATGAATATCTCACTTCACGGACACACCAATGAATGAGAGAGATAGATTGCTAAAAAGTGAACTTGGTGTTGATTAGCTCGGTTCAAAAGACTTGAAACATCTGCTAATTTTGCTAATGAAACAAACTTGATCTGAAATTTTTTCTAGGAATTTAGTCACGAACTCTTCCAATTGCAGCCTCCACAGTGTCTAATTTGAACAGCAATAAAATCTATATTTAATAGAAATTAGAAATGCTCATTGTGAACTTAGCCAAACTTACCCAGAACCTAACACTCATATTTCTTTGCTCTGAGTGCAATTCTATGTGATAATGCACCTTTTGCAGTGACATTGTGCTAATTTGATTAGACCGATAGGTAGATTGATGATTAAGTATTAACTAGTGACCAAAAATTGCTTTGCAAACTGGTTTTCCAAGTCATCTTCATATATGCTGCTACAAAATTATCTGTTACTACTTATATCCCTAACCAAATCTGATTTTGCATGTACTTAATTCTCCCATTGTGTTTTTCTTTTTATAGGATGGGGCGGAGCAGGGGGTTATGTCTATCAGAAGGCTTATGTCGAATTCTTCTGCTCCGCAAAGAAGCTGTGTTCGCTTGTCGAGAAGTGCAAAGCATTGCCTTCTATCACATACATTGGCGTGAACAAGGAGGGAGAGTGTGTGACCAATGTGGGCTTCAGTACTGTGAATGCGGTGACTTGGGGTGTTTTCCCTGCAAAGGAGATAATCCAGCCTACTGTTGTGGACCATGCGAGCTTTATGGTTTGGAAAGATGAGGCCTTTGAGATCTGGACCAGGGGGTGGGCCTGCCTGTTCCCCGAGGGCGACCCCTCTAGGGAGTTGCTGGAGCAGGTACTCTCTCTCTCTCTCTCTCTCTCTCTCTCTCTCTCTCTCTCTGCGCGCGCACGCTCGTTCTACTACTCAAATCAATGCTCTGAATTATTCTTTATCTAGAGAAACAAAACTAAAATGGAATAATAATATGTAGATGCTGTTTTACTTCTACGATAAACCATCTTAGATGTGCACAGCACGGAAAGCCCTATAATTGCAAAACATATTGGCAAGTGCCCAATTATGAAATCCACATAAACCATCATGCTATGTACCGTTCAAAACTTTTGCAAACAAAATACTCATTTAATTTTGGTACTTCCAGGGCATAAATCTTAGCGTAGTCTTGTATCTGAGTATATCGATCATCCAATTTTTTTGGGTACATTTGAAATCAGTGTATTAAAAAAAATAAAAAAAATGTTCTGTTTTGTAGGTAATGGAAATATTTATAATTTAAACTACAATGAAAAATAATGATCTTTTATGGCTGCTAGTAGTGCTTCTATTTTGTTTACTAGATGTTGATTCTTTTCAAGCGATTTATCATAAACTACGCATTCCAGCTTACATATAATTTTTCTTAGACACCTTTATGACAAGCGCTAGTTTCCATTTTTTTCAACTTTTTCTGATCTAATCTATTTTCCAATTTCCTATGACATTTAAATCATTTCGAACTTCAGAATTTGATCTACCATTTTGAGAAATTCTTCTGCTTCTTCTTCTACTTCTTTTACTCCTTCCTTTATAATTACTTATCATCCTTAAATATCATCAGGCTCCAATAAATATTGAGTTAATTTTCCCTTTTCCTTTTCAGGTCCAGCGAAGTTACTACTTAGTTTGCCTTGTTGACAACGATTACATTCATGGGGATATCTTTGCTGTATTTAAGAACTTATAAATTATTTTTTTAACAAAAAGGTCCTTACCAGCCTCCACCAGCTGCTATTTTTTTTTTCTACTTTTTTCTTGCACGTGATTTATCTTTTATGCTTCACAATTGTAGATCAAGCTAAGATTTGATGCTACATGCCTCTCGGCTCTGTCATCTATTTTTCAGGTGGTTGAATTTGATTTCGCAAGGTTTTCTAAGTCTTCATTCAATAAAATGGAATGAATTAGTTTCTGCTTTTGCATGGGGATTTTCTCTTTTGGTCTCTTTTGTTGTAATCATGTTTGTGTTTGGAGCAGAATATATATTCATCAGCAAAACACGTCGCTACTGAGTAGAATCATTTTTCTGATCTGGTGGTTGTACGGTAAATAAAAATGTTTGGTGCTGTTACTGCGGTGGTTGGTGGTGGGATGTGCTTTTTATCTTGTTGCTTTTGTTTTTTGTTTGCAGCCGTGGTGGTGCATTGGGGAGAACTTAAATGAGAAAAATACAAAATTTGTGCTTTTTGGGATTCTGTTGTTCAGACACAACCTCAAGAAGCCTTTTCTTTTTACAATGCACGAAAGCCGGGTGTTTTTTTTTCTTAAATATAAGAGATCGCTGATATCAATTGCTCGTATGAGAAACATCTTTTGTGTTGGACTACGAAAACTTTATGCTATCTTCTAAACCATTATTTGAAGCTTAACCTCATCTAATTTTATATAACAGCTTGTCTCTTGCGCACTTCAACATAAACAAAAAAAGATAATGCTTGATAGGTATTCCTTATGCAGCTCCTAAAATAAACAATTCTGTTAAAATACAATTCTGTAAAAAATACAAAATTGGATAGAAAAATGTGGAGATCCCTTTATGTAGGCCAGTGTGGAATAGATGTTTCAACTGTTTTGGTTTCATTGACACCCTCCCATCTTTTAGTTATTTTGATTTCCATCATTTTTTTCAATTAATTCACAAATTTATTAAAATTAAAGTCCGACCGTTTTTCAGTCGGAGAATGTTAACGAAAATTCACATTACCTGCAGTTGAAAAAGTGCTTTGAACATCTAAATTAATAAGAACAATCACTCTAAAATTAGCAAGAGTTCTAATGTAGTTAATGATAATAATTTAAAAGTCATAAAAAAATAAAAGTTGAGAAAAGTAATTTATCAAAAGGAAATATATAAAGTTAAGGGGCCTATTTCAAAAACTCAATAGTCGAGACAAATTATTTTTTTCTTAAAAAAAAAAAAAAAGCCCATTCAGGTTTGCGTCCAGCGCTCGTGGCTCAAACGAAACGAGCCGTTTCCATTTTAACGGCTCCATTTCCCTTTTTTAAAAAAAATAATATTATTTTCTTTTTGAATTTTTTAAATTCCCACTATTGTCCACCCGCTCCTTCAAACTCAAGCGTGCTATTTGGCTCCAAAAGCAAACGTCCTCGTCGGAGTCAAGATACGCTACATCCAACGATGCAGGATCCAATCCAACCTGCCTACGTGGAGCTTTATTATTGGACTTCACTATGGTGTATTTGATAAATATCCAATGCTAGTATGCCACGTATATAGTAGTATCACACTAGTGTAGAGAGTTGCACCCAATGCATTTCCCTCATCGCATTTCAAATTTCGCCCAGGGCCAACGCTTCTCCCTCACCGAGAATTTTGCCTGAACCCATGGCACCGTACACCGGTTTGCAAAACTTGCATCTAAAAATGCTGGAGGCCCTTCAACTATTGGCTATTTTGAAATGAATACTTCTTCTTTTTTTTTTTGAGAAAATATAGTAAACAATTAATTTTGTTATTTTTCTCAAAAAAAAAATCATCTATGAATATGAACTAACTAGATTTGAAATTTGGATCTTGGGTACCGAATATCAAGTTCTTAACTCATTACACTAGGTATGGTCGGTCCCTCAAATTTTTTTTAAGGTCATAATTTTTTATATTTCTCTTATTTAGAGTAGACACTTTTACTCGATGAAAATTTTTATTCATTTCTTTTCAATCGTGAGTTGCTTTTAAATTATCCAATAATTTAATTAAATATAATATTTTTAACTACTTTTGAATAAATTGCGCTATAGATTATGGTTATAATAATTAGAGGCGGCTGGCTAATAAACCTATTAAATTTAGCAAAAAAAAAAAGGCTAAAAAAATGTAAATAAAAAGTTTAAACTAAGGGGGTTGAGTTTACACAATATATGTTTTCAAATTTATATTTTCTAGCACATACATCCTCTAAGTGGTATATCTAAGTTTTTCTTAATTGTCTCTTTTCTTCTACTTTTATTTTTATTTTTAGTTACGATTATTTTAGTATAGATTTTAAACATTTGATAAATAGTAGAGCTGACACTAAAATATATTAAGGTAATGAAAAATCTACAAGACCTTTAGATAATTTGAAAAAAAAAAAATTAATTTAGAATTCTTGATTCAGCCGAATATAAATATTAAAAATACTATTACGTGAGAACTAAAATTTATAAAAGATAATGATTATTTTATTTTATTTTAAAAGTCACCTGGTAGGATTCTCTATTCTAAATAGTTTTCCAAATTTTGAGTCCGCATTCAAAATACAGTGACCTATTTTGGGATGACTCTGTGGACCAGGTTCACGCAAGAGTCTCAACACCGAGCCTAACGCCGTTACCGCTCCGTTACGTCCTCGCACGCTTCAGCCCTCGCACGTCCGTACTCCGACCCACAACCTACCGTCCCCCACGTGCGAATCCCCCAAAAAAACAAATCTCTCTCCGCTTCGGCCTCTCTCTCTCTCGTCCCCCCACTGCTCCCCCCTCCCCCCTCTTTTCCAAATTTTGCATCCTTTTCCCCCAATTCCCTTCCTTGTTTCCTCGTTCGGAGAGAGATCCGACGAAGGGGAAGCGGCTCCTAGGCGACGCGAAGGCCCGATCCAAACCCTAGTGGCGCATTTGGTTCCATTTCGGGTAGAAACGCGGCGGAGGCGGCGCCCATGGCGACGGAGGACGAGAAGCTCCTGAAGGAGGCGAAGAAGCTCCCCTGGGAGGAGCGGCTCCTCCACAAAAACTGGAAGGTGCGGAACGACGCCAACATCGACCTCGCTGCCGTGTGCGACTCCATCACCGATCCCAAGGACCCCCGCCTCAGGGAGTTCGGTGAGTTCTCCCCTCCGATCCCCCTCTCGATCTAGGGTTTTGTTGCCCGATGGGATGGCGCGATCGCTCCACACGCGCGATCCGTCAGATTGAGCTCAGAGTGATGATGATTTCTCACCCTTTTTCTTTTTCGGATTTTGAGGTGATTTGTTTTGTGTTGGATCTGATGTTGCTTCAATTCTGTGGATCAGCGCCGTTTTTTAAGAAGACGGTGGCGGATTCGAATGCTCCTGTACAGGAGAAGGCGCTCGATGCCCTAATTGCGTTTTTACGTGCGGCCGATGCAGATGCGGGAAGGTGATTTTTCGAAATTCTCGATCATTTGAATTGTGTTTCGAGATTTTACTCAAATTTCTTCTATTTTATCCTAAAATGTAGATATGCTAAGGAGGTGTGTGATGCGATAGTTGCCAAGTGCCTCACTGGCCGACCAAAGACCGTTGAGAAATCTCAGACTGCGTTTCTCTTATGGGTGGAGTTAGAAGCCTCCGAAGTGTTCTTGGTAAGGCCATCTCCCAGCTTCGTTGTCTGGTTACAGTATAAAGTTTGATTGAGTGTGCAATGATGTAAGCTCGCATTGTTATGATGAATTTTGCTGTTGTATGGTTTGCCACTTCCTATTTATTGTAATGGAAGTAGCTATTATTGAGACTTATTAGGTCATAGAATATCACATTTGGTTTTTCGGTAGGGCTTGTATCACAGAAGCATCATTTCCATCTTCTTTTCCTTGCTTTTGGTTTCATTTTGAGGGAATCAAGGTTGGGAAGTATGTTATGGTGCTTTATTTTTTGTAAGTGATTGAATTTGAAGGCATTTCAAATGCCATTACATTCCTGTACCTCCATTTACATATCTGATCTCACAGCCAAATTAGTCAATTTCTTCCTTTAGGAGTTGAGGAATTTTGAGTTCACAGGCAGCAAATTTTATATTAGTCTTAGAAGTCAAGTGCAGTATTACTGAATTTTATAAGGTGTTTGCTTATTAGCTGCATCCTTGCTTTAGCTCTCTTTTGGCTGAGACAGTCCAAGTGTGACACCAAATTGGAACTTGTGGGCCCTAGTTTCGTAGTAGGTTCAACCTTAGTCGAAAAGCAATAAGGCCCTATACCTGGTGTGAAGCTGATATTTAGTCAAGAAAGATTCTATAATCAGATATCAAACATCCTCGAGTAAGCATTGGTTTCATCGGTTTTCTTTGTACCATGCAGATGCGGGCAGCTCAAGGTATTTTCCTCTCGTAGATGATACACAAATCATTAGGAAGCTCAGGAAATTAGCTTCGTTTCGCCTGGGATGCTCATCCTTTTTCTATTCACAATATCCAAATTGTAGTTGTAACTTTCTTCTGAGGTAGAAAACTAAGCTGGGTCAAATTTGATTAATCAAGAAGCATGGAATTTATCTACATTGTTCATAAAATAGCATAGAAAACCACTTTAACGTCACAATTTATTCTGAAGTTAAATTGTTTAGAAACCCAATTTCCATATTTATTCCATTTTTTTATTTGGAAGCTTAGTAGTCAATATCGAAAAGTTAATAACTGTTGAGTACTGAAACTCTTGACATTGCCAAAACTTATACTTTAGAAGTGTGATGCACTGTGTTATCGGTCGTCTTTGAATATTTTATCCTTAATTATAGCTGATTGGTATCTAGCAGATGTTTTTTTATCTGTTCTTTTACAACTAACTTTGTTACGAAGTGATTTTGTTTGAACTGAAATACCAGGAAGCCATGGAGAAGGCTATAAAAAATAAAGTTGCCAAGGCAGTAGTCCCAGCTATTGATGTCATGTTTCAAGCTCTTAGGTCTGCCTCCTACCGTGTTCTTATTTGGTCTACTTTTGCTCTTTTTGTATTTTGGCTTCTCTTTTCAGCTATAAGTCATATATATGGTTTGCTGTTTCTTTGACAACTTTCTGTTATTTAGTGAATTTGGAGCAAAGGTTGTTCCCCCGAAGAAAGTTCTTAAAATGCTTCCCGAACTTTTTGATCACCCAGACCAGAATGTTCGTGCGTCTGCTAAAGGAGTGACGCTTGAACTCTGTCGTTGGATTGGAAAGGAACCAGTAAAATCAATTTTATTTGAGAAAATGAGAGACACTATGGTAACTTTTGCCCTCAACTACGTTATTATTATTGTGCCTTTTTATTTTACAGCTCAAGCTACTCTTTCTATTTGTTTGAAGAAAAAAGAGTTGGAGGCAGAGCTTGCTAATGTGACAGGGACTGCTAAGCCAACTCGGAAAATAAGGTAAGAGAAATCTAAATTCAGGTATTAAACTGCCTTTATTTCAAACAGAGTTTTTGTGCTGGTAGGCTTGCCATAAACTGAATCTGCTTGTAAAGGTTACTTTGTCTGATATGAGGTATATCTCATGTCTTATTGTGTTACATTTGGTCGGGTTCCTTTCCAGAATCTTTATTCTCATTCCTTTTCGTGGCAAAACTTGTAATTATAATGTTTACGGATAAAAGTCTAGACTAGTTGTGCAGTTTCTGTTTAGTGCTTCTATTTGCATTCTATTCAGGTTTATAAATGATTAACAAAATACTTATTCGTCTTAATTTAATGTGGGCATACATGCATGATCTAATTATGATAAAACTTTGGGTATTTCTTATATGTTGTTCATCATCTTTCTTTGTAAATGAACTACTTGGGTATTTCTTTTATATTCCCAAAAATTTTGAATCAAAGACAATGCGTGGTGGCCAGATGTTGGCTTGTATAATGTGATCATCAACATTTGGCTTATTCTTTTTGCCAGATCAGAGCAAGACAAGGAACCGGAGCAAGACGCAGCTCCTGAAACTGCTGGTACCGGTGCTTCTGAAGAATCAGTTGCTGATGGTAGAAAGTTGTGCTGCATTTATTTTTTTCAAATTCTCTCTCTCTCTCTCTCTCTCTCTCGCGCCCGTTTTTTTTTTAACATTTACTGCATACTGATGCACTTATCCTTGCAGCTCCCCCAGAGATAGATGAATATGATCTGGTTGATCCTGTAGATATATTGACACCTTTGGAAAAGTCTGGCTTTTGGGAAGGAGTGGTAAGCAGTTTATCTATTCATTCTTTGTTTTTCCCCTCTCTTTGTTGAAGCTCTTATCGATGCGGTTTCGTAATATCTTTTACATGCCATAATACAAATAAATTTATCTATGAAATCAGAAAGCTACAAAATGGTCTGAAAGGAGGGATGCTGTTGCAGAGCTCACAAAGCTTGCTTCAACAAAAAAAATTGCTGCTGGCGATTTTACTGAAGTCTGTCGGACCCTTAAGAAGGTAGTTGTTCTATAAATTTAACTTGTGACTTTTTAATCGCATTCTGTAACTCATGTAGCTGAACTATTTTTTCATACTTGCTATTATTCTCTTTGTCTTGAATAACATGTTGTCTTTGTGGTTACAGCTTGCTACAGATATTAATCTAGCTGTTTCAGTAGAGGCTATCCAAGCTATAGGAAATTTAGCGAGAGGTTTAAGGAATCATTTTGCTGCAAGTTCACGGTTTCTGTTGCCTGTACTTCTTGTAAGTAATATTGAACTTCTCTATCATTTCTTCATATTACACTACTTTTTAGTTTTTCTTTTCCCTATTTTCTTCTCTATAATTTCATGGTTAATTTCAGCAATATTTTAAATATCATGGCATTTAAAAGTTACCTGGACTTGTAATTCCAATTTTTTCTCCCCTATCAACAGGAAAAATTGAAGGAGAAGAAACCAACGTTAATTGATGCTTTAACTCAGACTCTTCAAGCTATTCATAAGTCTGGCTGTTTGACACTTGCTGACGTCATTGAAGGTCAGTGGTACATTATTATGCATGTGTTCAACTCTGATCTTTGCATATGTTTATTTTAACATGGCCATTTTGTTAACATGCTGTCATAAGCATTCAGATTGCGATATTTGTACCTAGTATTTCTAAGTAAACTCTCAGTGCAACGAGAAAAAAAAAGTATATTATTTGCAAATGATATTTGGGTTGAGTGTGTAATATCTGGACTACTCATTTCATGTTGTTAGATTCTTGTGGTTGATTGCCACCTCGGATCATCATTAAGAGACGAATCTTAGGAGGCAATATATTACATCTAAGAAGTTACTCCACTTTAGGGTACTTATTTCCCTCCAAATTGTAGATAACCTTAATGCTATGGACAAAGGGGCACAGCTTTCAATTCGTTTGCCTGATAAAATTTTCTTTGTAAGTGGAGAATGGTTTAGCAGAGAAGTGCTGAGAGTGTTTCAATGTAAGTTGATCTATGTTTGACAATAGAATGATTTACTAGGAAACAAAATTCAGAGAACATGAATGAATTTCTAAGAGTTAAAGAACGAGAAAAACTAGGGTCCTTCACTTGAAAATATTGCCTTTATACTGCCAAAAATGCTTCAGGAATTGGATTAAGGCTCTCAAAATTCCTCGCAAATTCAAACATAATTTTATGCTTTCAAAATGCCCAACTTCACACATAACTTTATGTCTGTGAAAATCTATCATATCTTTGCATGGTCTAAAGCTCATCAAGTAAATAATTTCCTCATTATTGCAGATGTTCGTTTGGCTGTGAGGAATAAAGTTCCTCTTGTGCGATCACTAACATTAAACTGGGTAACATTTTGTATCGAGACAAGCAATAAAGCAACTGTCCTCAAGTTGCACAAGGATTATGTTCCCATCTGTATGGAGGTTGGCAAAGAATGAAAGATTTTATTTCTTATCCAACTTTTTACTCTTTTCTCTATTTTAATATTGTCTATGGGAATATGATTATTTTTTTTCTGTTGTTTTTGTTGTTGCTATGATTCCTCTGATGCCTGTAGTGCTTGAACGACGGTACCCCGGAAGTGCGAGATGCTGCTTTTGCTGCTTTGGCAGCCATAGCTAAGGTATTATTTTGAGTACAAGTGTGTGGATAGTCCCTGTACTATCTGGATATTGCAACTCAGTCCACCGAAACCCCTTTGTGCTTGAATTTTCTCATTTCTTGCAGTTTTATTCCTGGCTGCTAAAGGAAACTGGACAGCTGAATTTTTCATGTAAAATTTTAGCCCTGTTTAAACAACATAGTTTTTTTTTTTTTTTTTGCCTCTTTTAAGTTCACCAATCGAATTCCAATCTATGGAAGATTCAGGCACTAAAGTGTTTAAGTTTTTTTTAAAAAATCAGGGTCCAAGTTGCAATACGTTTAGGTCATATTTTTTTAGTACTCGTTCTTCAATAGACTTGGAAAACTCTTGTTAGATTATCTTGATTCTTTTGTTTTGCAGATGGTTGGTATGAAACCTTTGGAAAGGTCTATAGAGAAACTGGACGACGTGAGGAAAAAGAAGCTTTCAGATATGATAGGGAGTTCTAATGGTGCTGCACTCTCTGGTTCAGGATCAGGTTAATGTTGTTTTCTGTAGAAATCCTCATAGTATTTCATAGGTGTCTTTGTAAAGACTTATTTGATTTGTTTTTTTTTCCAGCTTGTGTTTCGAATTCTAGTGCTAGCATTTCTGCACATGAGGTAAATATACTCTATTTAGAAGTTGCTACATGGAACTTTTTATTGCAGTCTTGTTCTGTTTGCTAATTTTTGAACGTACGGGAAAACCTTCTTTGGATTTGCCCAAGTTACAATGCATCTGTTGGTGTTATTTATACACTTAAGATGATGTGCGTATATCTGTTTTTTAGGCAAATATCTTTTTAGAGAAGTTCTTTTTTTTCCCCTTAAAAACTAAGATCAAATAGGCGAAGGATGAATATTGTTGTCGTATTATAAGAAAAAGATAATCAATTGATAGTTTGTTAAATGACAATTTCTATCTTCATCTGGCAACAGTAAAACAATCTGATCCTTGTACCTTAAAGTTACGGTATGGAATATAATGCTTCTTGGTAATTTGATCTTCATTATAATAGTTCTTTAAATTAACAACTAACTTTCTTGTCTCCACAAATAGATCTTAAGACTTTATTTTCTTTTACCTTTTATTTTATTTTATTTTTTGCTGAGAACCTCAACTCTTGTTAAGGGATTCTTTTAAATTTTACGTATCTTTGGTGGCACCAAAAGTATATTTCTCTTGGAGTAATTTATGTCAACATTGCACATTTTATAGTTGAATTCTACTTGTATTTATTGTTAACTTAGCCTTGTTGTTTCCTAGCTTCCTAATGTTTATTCTATACTGCATGTTGGCATCTAATCAAGGATTTAAGTGCTGTGGCACGGGGTCGTGCCGGAAACTTGCCGGCACGGTACGGCACGGTGCGTGCCGAGCCGTGCTGATGCATGCTGGTCAAAAAAAATTCTTGTGTGCCGACACATAATAGTATGAAATATTTATTTCTTTCGCAACAAAATATTCTAACTATTTGTTATGTCTTTTTATCACATCTTTTGAGCTTTATTGAGGAAATTACTTACTAATTTAAAAAATAGAGGGTTTTGAATTGTGCCATCGGTACGAGGTCTGTATCGTGCCGGTATCTTGTTGGCACGGTACGGCACGGTGGATACGGCCTGTGCCGACGGGCACTTAAAACCTTGCATCTAATATCATCCACTTCACAGCAAGCAATTTTTATTACCCTGGACGCTATAAAATATGCTTTCTTTATATTATACGTTACTTCTATGGAAGCTGACCATACAGCTTAATCCCTGTTAAAAGGCTGATACGTCATCCATGAGAAGATCGGCAGCAAGCATGCTTAGTGGAAAGAAGCCTATTCATCCAATGGTTGGTGTCGTCTTCAATTGAATGTGTAATATTTTCTATTTGCCGGTTTTATGAAATTACGTTTTTATGCAGTCAAATAATAAGAAAAGTGGAACGGCGAAACCTGCGGTTGTGAAAAAGGCTGATGGAGGTGGACCAGTAAAGTCCTCAGCATCAATTGAGACTGAAGATGTTGAGGTAATGTGCTTGCAGGGAGTAAATATCTCACTCTATGTGATGGATAGTTCTTGTTTTTATTCTAATGAAAGATAATTAGTTGATATTTGCCTACCAAACCACTGATATTTAATGATTTTTAGATTGGCATAGTGGAATGACAGTTCTTATCTTCATTTTCTTGATTTTTATTCTATTTCTTTGCAGCCGGGAGAGATGAGCCTGGAAATAATTGAGGAACGGTTAAGTTCTGTTATAAAGCCTGAGACGGTTTCTCAATTGAAGAGTGGTGTTTGGAAAGAGAGACTTGAAGGTCTTCTTCCGCTCTCTGTGGAACTTCATTTTCACTTTTGTTTGATAACTGGGTTCAATATTTCTATATGTTGGAATGTATAAAAACTTCTCATAATTCTCCCTTATTATAGTTAGATGTAGTGCCACTTGAACGAAGTCGTTAATCCTATTTTCTGTACATAAAATTTGAATATTCTCTATTGCTATAGTTCTTGGTCTTCTTATAGTTTCCACTCATGTATGGGTTATGCAATTCTATCTACTATTTTTTTATTGGATGATAACATGCCAAATCTACAGTCATTTTGGTTTAGTTAGTGGGAATTTATGCTTCAAGCTATTTGTTTTGGTTTTGTTTTCATTGTATGTTTCTTGAGTTATGGTTCCGGCAGTTTCAGCTTTTGCTTTCTTTGGAAGTTTCCAAGCTTGCCAAAAAAAAAGAATAATGCATATACTTGGCGAGATTTCGTATTTTTCTCATCATTTTCATACATTAAACTATTGAAGTGATGTGTTATGCTTCTGCTATGAAAAAAGGTGACTGTCTATCAAAGAGATCAAAATATGGTAAATGATTTTGGATGTTTTATGCAGAGTTGCAGTTGAATTTGTCTAAGTTTTAGATTTTCATGTGTGCTGCACTATCTTGCACCTCATGCAGTTCAGTTATTTTTTGATTCATTACGGACTTTATTGTGTTTTTCATTTTCATAGTTGTCTTAATTATTACTAACTTACCCGTAATTGCTTTTAGCCATTGGCTCTCTAAAGCAGGAGGTCGAAAGTCTCGCTGACCTAGATCACTCTGCGGAGCTATTAATTCGTCTACTATGTGCTGTTCCTGGATGGGGCGAGAAAAATGTCCAGGTATGGTTGCATCACTGTTCTAATGCTAAATGCCATTATAGTTGGATATTTGGCATGTGTTATCTTTTTATTTTTGATGAAACAGGTCCAACAGCAAGTCATCGAAGTCATCACTCATATAGTCTCGACTGTGAAACGGTTTCCAAAACGATGTGTTGTACTGTGCCTTTTTGGTATGAAGCTGTTTTAGTTTTTTTTTCCTTTTCTTCTAGTCTTTGTTGCAGTCGTCTATTTCTGCAATGATTTGCACTGTTAGTTAAGTATGTGCGTAAAAGTGTGAAACCTGGATGGAGTAATATGTGCTTAAGAAAGAGATGAGTTGAGTTTGAGCTTGACGTTAGCGTAACTGTGTTTGGCGTGATTAAGTTCAAAAGATCAAAGTACAGATAAATTATTGTAAAACATATTATGTTATTGTAAGTTATATGCATGGAAATCTTGATTTATAGTTTTTCACGGTTAGGAAATAATTTTGGTTGTTATGATGGTAATGGTATAAATTTAAATTATAAATTGAGTTTATCAATAATAGACGATTAAAGATGGCATAAAGAGAAAAACTTAGTAGTTTCATTCCTAAGGCAAATTCTTAAATGATCTGCTTACAAGCATCTCGAAGTTTTTTTTAAAAAAAGACAAGCTGGCTGGAGCTTAGCTTGATTCTAAACAAATCCCTCATGATCTAGCTTAACCATTTTTGCATAGCTTATTTATTCCACTAGTTATGTTTTAGTTGATCATTAAATTCTTATTTCTGAGAAAAATTATTCTACTTTTGTTTCATGAGTCATTGAAGAGACAAGAGAAAGGAAGATTTTCTTCTTATGGTGTTATTCTTGATAATGGCTGATCTGGTTTTTCTTGACTATATATATATATATATATATATATATATATATATATATATATATATATTCACAATAATTAGGCATAGTTTCTCATGGAACATTCTTTGAAATGTGCTTCATTTGCAGGTATTAGTGAAAGGGTTGCTGACATCAAAACTCGTGCCCATGCGATGAAGTGCCTTACTGCTTTTGCCGAGGCAGTTAGTCCTGGATTTATATTTGACAGAGTAAGTTGATGGCTTTTGTTGTGTTTTCTGTAATTTTTTAAATTTTCTGCTTATGGAATGTAAATATGGTTTATGACTTTATGTTCTAAAATAACGAGTTGTTGGTGAAGCATCCTTATAAAACTTGCTATAACAAGTTTGGAAAGCTCTACAGAGTCAGGGAAGTCTGCAAAGTGCCACTGGTGGACAACTTTCTATGTCATTGTAATGATCTCTTTGATGTATAAATTAACATGAATTGGAATTAATAGGTCGATTTGCTTAGTCTAGTGAAATTAAGCCTAAGAGTACTATTTTTTCGCCATTATTGATGGTTTGAAAGCCAAATCTCTCTCTCTCTCTCTCTCTCTCTCTCTCTCCATGCACATGTATATATGTATGTCTCCTGTTGAACTCTTGCATTAACAGCGACATTTTGTGCTTGTAATTGTCAGCTATACAAAATAATGAAGGAGCATAAGAATCCTAAGGTTCTGAGTGAGGGTATACTGTGGATGGTCTCTGCTGTAGAAGATTTTGGAGTCTCGTATATAAAGATGAAGGTTCTTTTATACTTTCTCCTCCAATCCAGACTCCTAGTTTCCTTGTCCTGTTTTGTGTTTTCAAAATTTTCTGCTGCTTGCAATATTGAAAAAATAGCGTCACCTTCTTGTAGGATTTGATTGATTTTTGCAAAGATATCGGCTTGCAATCGAGTAATGCTGCAACTAGAAACTCAACCATTAAACTTATCGGGATGCTGCATAAGTTTCTTGGCCCCGGTACCCTTTTTTATTTCAGAGCTTTTACCTATATGGATGTCTCTACAAATTCATTTATTGCATATCTACCCTAGAAAATCTGAATTTCTCTATACTCCCCTTCAAAGTGAATTTCCTAAAAATATGCTGGTATCTTATGTTGAAGTGTCATCCAACTCGGAGGGGAAGTTGGTTTTTTTCTTGTAAACATTTTTAAAGCAAGTATCTTTCTTTTTTTCTATTACAAGAATAAATGTTAGAAATTAAGGGCATATTTGGAAATTCAGATTTTGCAGGGACAAATATGTAAATAAGCGATGTTGCTGGGGTACATATATAGATTTCTCTTTCGTTTATATGCTCAAAATTTAGTGCTAATCATTTATGGAGTTTCTGAACTAAATCTCCATGCAGACATCAAAGGATTCTTAACTGATGTTAAACCCGCTCTTCTTAGTGCCCTGGAAGTGGAGTATGAGAAGAACCCATTTGAGGTAAAATATTGACTCTGTGATATTTCATTCATTTTTTGAGCCCAAAGGTCACAAATTATAATATATGAAGTATGTTGATCGACTTTATCGTCAGGGTGCTGCTGCTGCCCCAAAGAAAACAGTGAAAGCCTTGGATTCTGTATCCTCTAGTTCTGCATCCGTATTTGATGGTCTACCACGTGAAGATATTAGCTCAAAAATAACACCTACTATGCTGAAGAATTTGGGAAGTCCAGATTGGAAGGTTAGAAACTAAAAACTAATTTGGTATGCCTTCATACCTTGCTTTTCCTTTTCTGATGTTATGAAACTTACATATGTGAATTGGTAGGTTCGATTGGAGTCCATAGAGTCGGTTAATAAAATTGTGGAGGAAGCCCATAAACGTATACAACCCACGGGCACTGGTGAGTTGTTGTAAAATCGCCCTTTGCATGGTTTGCAAATAAGCCCTTGAGATTTTGTAACTTTGTATTGATATCCATGTTACCTTTTTCTATTGTTTTGTTTTTTACAACTGCCTAGGGGAATTATTTACTGCTCTTAGAGGCCGTCTTTTTGATAGTAACAAAAATTTAGTAATGGCAACCTTGTCAACTATTGGCGGTCTTGCATCTGCCATGGGCCCACCTGTTGAGAAGTCAAGCAAGGTATATGTTGGCTTATTTTATATTAACCCCTTTTTCTTTTTCTTAGTTTAGTGCCTCTTTTTACCTACCTACGACAAAGTTTGCAACAGCTTTGCTACTCCAAACAGCAGTAGCTGGTGTTTGGTAAGCAAAAATTTGGAGCTTTTGCTGTGGCAGGAAGTTGAAGGGAGTTTTGATCCCCGAAACCACAAGCTCCAAATTGAATTTTCTGCTTTTGCTGCAGTGAGAACTGAGAAGCTGTTGGAGAATTTAATTGAAAGGCTGTTAATGCTGCTTTGAAAAAGCCATAAACAGTCCCTTTATTAGTTTGAAGCTGCATTAATGTACCTGTTTACGCCAAACATTTTATAGGGTCTTTTGGCTGATGTACTCAAATGTCTCGGTGACAATAAGAAGCACATGAGAGAGTGCACTTTGAATACACTGGATTTGTGGCTTGCTGCTGCCCAACTTGATAAAATGGTAATTCCTGATATATGTAAATTTTTTACAGTTTGATTTTGGCTTATATTTCACATTTACAATTTTTTTTTTCTTTTGCTGAGATTTTTGCAGATTCCATACATTACAGTTGCTTTAGCTGATTCAAAGCTTGGTGCTGAAGGTCGAAAAGATCTTTTTGATTGGCTATCTAAGCATCTTTTGAAGATGAACGACTCACCTGATGCTATGCAACTAGTGAAACCAGCTGTATCTGCTCTAACGGTAATACCTATTTGTTAGGTCTACTTTTCCAGGTACATGGAATCTTTCTTTGATGATATTCATGTATCTTCTTATGTCTAGGATAAATCAGCAGAAGTTCGGAAAGCTGCTGAATCTTGTGTTGGTGAAATTCTTAGGGTTTGCGGTCAAGATGCAGTACGTATTTCAAGCTACTCTCTCTCTCTCTCTATATATATATATGTGTGTGTGTGTGTGTGTGTGTGTGTGTGTTTGTGTGTGTGTGTGTGTGTGTGTGTGCGTGCATGAGTGCGCATGCGCGTGTTGCAGGTATTCTACATTTAGCCCGTATCTATCTATCTATCTATCTATCTATCTATCTATCTATCTATATATATATATATATATATATATATATATATATATATATATATNTACCCCCCTGATGCTATTAGGTTTTTAGCCATTGGATCTACTCCTTGATTACTAATAGCCCTTTGATCAAATAGTATTCCACCTACCACCACCTACCACCATCATCTCAATCTCACATCTCTCCATCCAATGACTAAAAACTCAAAAACACCACTCACATAATATTTTTACAAGTATTCTAGCTCAACTCTATATATATATATAGAATTAGGCTGGAAAACTATTAATACTAAAACGCTCTTTTTGCTATCAAGTTTTTAACCATTGGATGAAAAATTATAGGGTCAGGATGATATTAGTCGGTTAGAGTTGAGTGGTCCCCCTAGGGTTGAGTGGTCCCCACTGGGTTATAGTATTCAATCCAATGGTTAGAAATAATGAAAAGAGTTGATCCAAAGGCTAAAAAACTGGTAGCAACAATGGGATTTTGCTACTAATAGTAGCCCAGTCCAACTCTATATATATATACATATAGAATCCGGCTAGGGTGCTTGTAAAAGCACAAAGCACTTAGTACTTGTAATTTTTTTACCGTTAGATCTCTGCCTTTGATCATTTTTACCCGTTAGATTATACTATTCAACCAACCACCCACTCAACCCTAGGGGGCCCACATCATCCTAATCACACATCCCTTAATCCAAGGGCCGAAAACTTATAAATACCAATGACTTATACTTTTAAAAGTATAGAAGCTCAATTATATATATATATATATATATATATATATATATAGAGTAGGGCTAGAATACTTTTACAAGTATCACCCAAGTGATACTTGTGTGTTTTTAGCCATTGGATCTACTTTTTGATTACTAATAGTCCTTAGATCAAACACTATTCCACCTACCACCACCTACCACCACCTACCACCATCATCTCAACCTCACATCTTTCCATCCAAGGGCTAAAAATACACAAGTAGCACTTGGGTGACACTTGGGTGATACTTTTACAAGTATTCTAGCTCTACTATATATATATATATATATATATATATATATATATAGAGTGGGTTGGTATGCTTATGGAAGCACGGAGCCCTCCGTGCTTCTAAATTGTTTTCAATGTTCAGACTTTCGAATCAACGATCGGCTCCGTTAGAGTTGATCTAGAGTATTTGAAGTACCTAGAAAATAAATTTTGTGATTTTTCGATATCATTTGCCTAGTGATCGAAGGGGCTCAAAATCAATAATTTTAATGGCCGCGGTGAACCGGTTGCAAGTTTAACGGTGTAGAAATATCCAAATCACATGAAATTTTGATAGAAAATTCTTTATACCATATAAAACAAGATCAATAACTTTGATCTAAAATTTTAATGTCATATCATCATATTTTGTAAGATTTTTATTTTCAGCCGTTGATTTTGAACCACTTCGATCACTAGGCAAATGATATCGAAAAATCGCTAAATTTATTTTCTAGATACTTCAAATACTCTAGATCAAGTCTAACGGAGCCGATCGTCGATTCGAAAGTCCGAACATCGAAAACAAAGTGTTAGCACGGAGCTCCGTGCTTCCATAAGCATCCTAGCCGCACTCTCTATCTATATATATATATATATATATATATATATAGAATTGAGTTAGAATACTCTCAAAGGTGTGCATGAGTGCGCATGCGCGTGTTGCAGGTATTCTACATTTAGCCGTATCTATCTATCTATCTATCTATATATATATATATATATATATATAGAATTGAGTTAGAATACTCTCAAAAGCACCAACCCCTTGATGCTTTTGAGTTTCTAGCCCTTGGATCTACTTTTTGATTACTAATAACTTTTGGATCAAACACTATTCCACCTACCACCACCTACCACCATCATCTCAATCCTGCATCTCTCCATCCAATGGCTAAAAACTCAAAAGCACCAACCCCTTGGTGCTTTTGAGAGTATTCTAGCTCAACTCTATATATAGCAGATCGACTGGGGAAAGCCTTGTTCTTTACATTTCACGTGTTACTTGGTTTAGTCATTTCCTGTTATTATTGCTTTTGTGCTCAGGTGACCAAGAGCTTGAAAGATTTGCGCACACCTGCAATGGCTCCTGTACTCGAGAAGTTTAAACTATCTGGCATAGCCGAAGGTATCATACTTCAAGTCCTTCTCTTTTTTTTTTTTAAGCTATAGGTTATTCTGTAACACTCTGTTTCTCTCTTTCTATTTTATTAGAGGCTTTTGATTCCTCGAAGATATTAAGTACAGGATTGGCATCTAAATCCGGCATGAAAAATGGGAAACCAAGCGTCAGTAGTTTGGGTGATCGCGGATCTAAACATGCTAGCAAAGCTCCATCTTTGGTCCGTTCTTTCATTTGTTGTATATAGTTTCTATAAAGAGTTTAATTTTTAATTATATTTTGGTATTATATTTTGACAGAGAGGAGTTCCAGTGAGGGCTTCAAAGCTAGACCCTATTGTTTCTGTTCAAGATGTTTCTGTTCAATTACAAGCTTTATTTAACATCAGGGACTCCAATAAGGTCTGTTTATTGACAGAAATTATTTACATTGTACCTGTTTTTTTTGTTCCTTATATTTTTTTTGCATTTTAATGCAGGAAGAGAGGGAGAGGCTTGTTGTACGCAGATTCAAATTTGAGGAGCCACGTCCTGAGCAAATCCAAGATCTAGAAGTAAGTCTTTTTAAGAAATTTGCAGAACGAAAGAAGATTGTAATGTTTTTTTTTTCCAGTCTGAATTCCTTTGCATCATCACATTTTCTTGTCGTGGACTCATCCTTAGTACATGCTTAGTGCAAGTTTGGCGTGGTTTCTAGAAAAGCTTCTCTGCACCGAGAAGCAAAAGTCCAAAATTTAAACATAGAACTAAGGGCATGTTTTGTTTGGAGTATTTGATACTCGGAATAGGAATCGGAGTAAGTCACTCCCATTGCCAGTGTTTGGATTGAGGGATTAGCATTCCGATTCTCATTCCGGGGGATTCGAATCCCTCAAAAGTGACTCCCACCTTCATGATGGGAATCAACTTTGATTCCGAAGTGATTAAGATTTTTTTTTCCCACTAATAATTATTTGGATTCAAATCTAAATCATATAAAATATAAATTTAAAATTCAAATTTTAATTTTTTGAAATTTAGTTTAATATTTTCTAGTTTTAAATTTTGACTTTGACCTTGAATTTGAACTGTAAATTCAAATTTTAAGTTCAAATTTAGATTCAAATTTTGATTACAAATTTGAATAACAAATTTAAATTTTTAATAAAAATTCAATTTTTTGGAATGTCAATTTGGACATGATTCCAATTCCGATTCTGATTATGAACCAAACAAATTGTTGCTTTTATCATCCCGTTTTAGATTCCGACCCATTTCCATTCCTATTCTGATTTCTCTTCTAAACCAAACATGCCCTAAATTCAAATATCAAACTTGTATTAGAATTTAAATTTGAACTTAATAAATTTAAAATTAAAATTTGAAATCCATAATTCAAATTCAAATATGAAATTATAATTTAGTCTAAAATTAAACATAGATTTATATTTGAATTTAAATAAGGGAAAAAAGTTCTTTCTCCATCCCTTACGGAATGAAAGTTGATTCCCACCGCCGATGGCAATCATTTTGGTGGTTTTTGACTCTTCTCGAAATGGCAATCAGAATGCCAAACTCTCAAAGCAATCACCAACAATAGGAATTGATCATTCTGATTTCCATTCCACGCCTCAAATCCTTCAAACCAAGCATGCCCGGATAGTAATTTCATATTGCAAAACAATTTCCTTTATACTTAGCAGCATCTGACATCATGCTATATCAAAAACATTTGCTTGCAGTATGATTTAATGAAGCATTTCAGAGAAGACCTTAGCAGGCGACTTCTCTGCGCTGATTTTAAAAAACAAGTAGATGGGCTTGAGTTATTACAGAAGGTGCGTCCATATTTATTTTGATTCCTAACATAGCATATCTATGTTTCTAGACCTGTGCAGGCATTCTTTTCATGTGCATAGCTATTACATTCTCTTTTTCCCAATTATGCAGGCTCTGCCTACTTGTGCAAAAGAAGTGATTGAACTTCTTGATATTCTTTTAAGATGGTTTGTCTTGCGGTTGTGTGAATCTAACACAACATGCTTGCTGAAGGTAACTGGATCACTGCTTGGAGATATTTGCTTTTACGCCCACTGCAAATTATCTATTTATAAATATATCCCAAATTTCATATGTGCTCTTCATGTTCTTACATATCACAGATGTTCCTTGTACCCACAGTATAAGACCCGTTTAGAAAACTCTTTTTTTCTCATACAATTTAACCTTCATGAACTTGATTATGGCTTAAGAAAAGGGTAGTGTGGTCAGAAACTTCGCTTTTGAGGGGGTTATATGAAAATTCCGATTTTGCAGCGGTATACATGTGACTAGATGACTTTACAGGATTAATATGTGAAAGCCTGTATAGCTTGCTTGGAATGCCGTTTTCTTATCTTTTTGTTGATGTTTTCTGCTAGGCATTATGATGGTTGAACATCTACTTCTGGAATTTATGTGCAGGTGCTTGAGTTTCTTCCTGAACTTTTTGATGTTCTAAAGGATCAGAATTACACTCTGACTGAGGCTGAAGCAGCAACATTTCTTCCATGCCTTGTAGAGAAGGTATCTTTATTATTTAGATACTTGGTGCCTGTTTAGCGTGGCTCTTGGGACATCTACTGTGAACAGAAGTAGCTATGCACTCTGTTGAAGGACTTAAATAATCTCTGGGCCTCAAAATTTTGAGCCTTTGCTTCTGTGTTCAAGGATTGGATTTGTTGGGAACTATTTTAATGGAAATGTTGTTTATGCAATTTCTTGATTTTCCTCTCATGTTTCAAAGCAACATATGTGTCAAAATCAGTTATTTAGACTCATCTAAGATCCAGCTCCTGCGTAATTGTTTCTGCTTTAATCTGGACTATAACATACCCTATGTTGGTATTATTGCAGTCTGGTCAAAACATTGAAAAGTTGAGGGAAAAGATGCGAGAACTGATGAAACAAATTGTCAATGTTTATTCTGCACCGAAGCTTCTTCCTTACATTTTGGAGGGCTTGCGCTCAAAAAATAATCGTACTAGAATAGAATGTGTTGATTTTGTTGGCCATCTCATTGATCATCATGGAGCTGAGGTACATTGCTGGGTTTAATTTTGTATAATAGCTTGATGCCGATTCCATAAATTTGTTCATATGTTTTATCTTGTACAGATTTGTGGGCAGTTGAAATCTTTGCAACTTGTGGCTGGGTTGACATCTGAACGTGATGGTGAAATAAGGAAGGCTGCTCTAAATACTCTTGCTACTGCTTACAAGAATCTTGGTATGTGTTCTTTACTTCTTTTGGGTAAAAATAATATGTCTTTCGGTTACATATACTATCATCTTATATTCCTAAAGGATTAAGCCGGAAATACCGGAAATGCTCTTGTAACCATCACAAATGTGGTTTGTAAGGGAATTATGAATACTGTTCTGCAAGGATATTTATGTAAGAATTTGAACATTTACCTGGGCATCTGTATATGATTTTGGGGGTATGTAGGAATTATTCCTTTCTTTCCTAAACTTCCAAGTATTAGCAAGAATCATAAATGAGAGAAGGGTTTTGATTCAACAAACTTCTGATGTCTCTTCGCGGCAAATCATAGGAAGAAATGTGATGGAAATGTAATGGGGTCCCCTACCTAGTCCAAAACCCTTCTTTGCACCTGCGTTTCTTATTTCTTCTGGACCCTACTTCACACTATAAAATTGCTTTTATTGGGCTGAAAACTTCTAATCGATGGATATGGACTACAATAATTAATCAATAAACAAATACTAACTCATCATTGTGCTTTGCATTAGTGCTGAAGTTCCACTTAATATTATTTGGATCACTTCTTTCTCGAACAGGGGAGGATGTTTGGAGGTGTGTTGGGAAGCTGTCGGATGCTCAGAGAAGTATGCTTGATGATAGGTTTAAGTGGAAGGTGAGTATAGTGAAATGCTACTAGTCTTAACCCTTATTTAATTCATTCACGGTTTATAAATTAGTATGCACAATAAGAGAAATAGGGGTAAAATGTAAAGTATATATTGTGGTATATTTAACTATTTTTTGTTGTGCCCCTCACAGGCTCGGGAAATGGATAAGAAGCGGGAGGGAAGGCCTGGTGATGCTAGAGCTGCTATTAGAAGATCAGTCAGGGAGAATGGGTAATGATTTTCATCCCCCACTTATTTTTTTTAAAAAACTTTTTTGGTGCCTGTGTTTCTGCTTGGTTACATGCATGGCATTCTGGTTTTGGCATTGTGACTTTCTGGAAAAATATCCTCTGAGAAAATGAGCCTTGCCTTCACGAAGTAATTTCCTATACAGTGACCATTATAGTACAGATCAGCATCAGGAGGTCAATGCTTTGAAATGTAGTGTGAACTGTGTAGGGCTGAAATGTGAAGAAATTTTTTTCGTAAAAATTTTGAACTAGTGTGTGCTAGCCTGATGTCCTTGCGTAAAGAATGATCTGTTATATTCCTTTCTGACCTTTCAGTTGTGTGTCCTGGAATGGGACGATGATTTCTTTTGCTATTGCGTATGAGACGCGGAGTGGAAAAATTTCTTGAGACACATCATATAAGCTGTAAATATGCTGTTTGATTTCTGGCATAATTTTCTTGCGGTCATTTTAAATTCATTTGCATCCTGTGTGGCAATTTCCTTCACTGTGTATTAAACTTTCATGACTTTTTTTTTTCCACTTTGGACAACAGGTTAGAAATGGCAGAACAGAGTGGAGAAATTCTTTCACGTTCTGTCTCAGTTCCAATGGCAACTAGGTATTTCAAAGAATATGAATAAATAGTATCTAATATGATTTATGTCTATAAACATGATTTTGCTATTGATGACATGACTTTGCTATTGACATCTTATTTTTTTGCTGCACTAGGGAAAACGTAGGATATGCTGATACTCATTTGGAAAGGCATATGCTGGCCCGCCAGCTGGCCACCGCGAACGGTCCCTCAGACTGGCATGAGGCTCTTGATATCATCACATTGGGTGTACCGGAACAGGTTCTCTATTTGCTTTTCTGTAGCACATTATAACGTGAAATCCCTTATCATAATTGTCTTTCTTCGTTCCCTCTCTTATTATTGTATATTTGATCTCTATTACATCTCTATTTTCACTTTTATACCTAGATATATATTTATTTATATATCTCTAAAACACTTTTTCCATAATGACTTATTTTCTATATTATATATATTATATACTAATGTGTGCCTTAAAAATTAATATCACATGTTGTAAAATGATTTTTTTGGCTTATACAACCTTTCTTCTGGTACAGTCCGTTGAAGGCATGAAAGTCATCTGCCATGAGCTAGCCCAGGCCTCAGGAGAGCCCGAAAGCAGTTTAATCGAAGATCTTGTTAAGGAGGCTGACAGATTGGTTTCATGCCTAGCAATTATGGTAGACTACTTTTTTCTTTTTGACACCCTCTAATATCAAAACATACATATTATCCCTTCAAGGAATAGTTTCATGACTTGCACTCGCTCGTTTGTTGATTATATTTTTCAGGTTCCCAAGACATTTAATTTTAGCCTCTCAGGAGCTTCTTCAAGATCCTGCAAGTATGTCTTAAACACGCTTATGCAGGTAAAAATATCCATTGAGCGTACCGAGTGATGTCTACCACAAGCACCTGTTGCGTAACTAAAGCACAAAGCCTTATCTTAAACTTGAAACCCGAGGGCACCCTCCTCATGTTATAAAGAAAAATTGTCTTGTGAATTTGCAAAAATGGGTCTCTTTGATTTTTGCAACTTCAACCTACTTTTGAATGTTTAGGACTATACTGTTCCACTACTGGGCCAGTGCACAGTTTTGAATGTTCAATGACACTTTTGACCTACTGTTGCACCCTTTCTGAAACCCTGCAATTGTAGTAAAAGTTGTGCATTCCAGTTCTTATACTGGAGGAGCAGTTTGGTCCTTTTAAGTTGTAAAGTGGGTAAAAATTGTTAAAGGATCACTTTCATTTTCAGTTTATCTTTTGTTTTTTCTTGGAATTTAGCCACAAGTGTAATATAGTTGGATCATTCTGCAGACCTTCCAGATCAAAAGACTCGCTCGAGCTGTTAAGGAGAGTACTCTAGACAGTCTCATAACTGAACTACTACTATGGCTTTTGGATGAAAGAGTTCCTTTGATGGATGATGGTAGCCAATTGTTGAAAGCATTGAATGTATTGATGCTTAAGATTCTGGTCAGTATTTTTTTCATGGTTTCATTTCTTTTTTTTTTCTCTATTTTATTTTCCTTGTTTAATTCAATTTGCTGCCTACTCGAGCAGGATAATGCAGAACGAACATCATCCTTTGTTGTGCTAATTAATTTGTTGAGGCCTTTGGACCCTTCAAGGTGGCCTTCTCCTGCATCTAGCGAGTCATTTGCTACCAGAAATCAAAAGTTTTCGGATCTTGTAGTAAAATGCCTGATTAAGCTGACGAAGGTATGAAATTGTGTATTTGTGTGTAGTAGAGGAGCTTTTATATTTTTGTCCCTAGAAAATCATCTAGTCACATACATTTGCCTTTGTAAATCTTATTTCATATATAACCCTCAAAGGTGCAATTTCTTAGAAATTACTCTTATTGTAAGTCGGGGTTTTCGCCCAACTTATAGGAGAATTTGTTCGTAATAGAAAAACATTTTTGTTTTGGAAAAGGTAATAGGAAAACATTTTTAAGCATAATAAGAAGTTAGTTTTTGAAGGAGCGAGGTGATATATGTGAATAGCTTACTTAAGGCCGCTATATCGATAAATATTTTGTAAAAGAATTATCCACACATCTTTCTTCCTTGCGTGCTCGTGAATTCTCCAGGTGCTGCAGAGTACAATTTTCGAAGTTGATCTTGATCGCATCCTTCAAAGCATTCATGTGTATTTGCAAGAACTAGGGATGGAAGAAATAAGAAGAAGGTGCTTTATTTCCTGTTTGTGGCTTGCATATGACCGACCCTTTTCTTATATTGACTGCTTTCTGCTAACTGTGTTTGAAGGGCTGGAGCTGACGACAAGCCATTGCGAATGGTTAAAACAGTTCTGCATGAACTTGTCAAGCTTCGTGGGACCGCAATTAAGGGCCACCTCTCTATGGTCCCTATCGACACCGAACCTCAACCTATCATTCTTGCATATATTGACCTAAATCTTCAGGTAAACTTGGCGGTCTTGTATTTTTCTTCAATAGAGGTGGCATTTGGCGGGTGTGTCAATTGTTCAGGTTCAGTCATCTGGGTTTTTGGTGAAATTAGTTTAATAGCCAAACAGGAAAAGCCTATGGTCTGGCATAAACCAGTCCAATTGCCCAGTTAAACTGGTCAAAACGGTTCAGTTGGTTCACAATGTAAAACGCATTGTTCTTCCAGTTTGGTTGAACCGGATAGTACCGGTAGTTTAAGTTGTCTCTCCTTTTTTTCCAATTTTCGGATTAACAAGATCACTGTTACTTCCTGTTCTAGTTGGGCCCAATTCAACCCCCACTAGAAGTGGCTTTCTAAAACACGTTTATTTTTTTGTTGCTTAGGGTTCACTTTGTTTCAGGTTTATGATTGGTTTAGATTTTGGTTGTTGAGTGTCTGTTGAATGAGTTCTGAGACTGACTATTGGAAGCTTGCAACTTTTTCAGACTCTTGCGGCAGCTAGAATGTTGACTCCGTCGGGCCCAATGGGCCAAACACACTGGGGCGATGCTGCTTCAAACAGCCCAACTCCCACGACACAGTCGGCAGATGCTCAACTAAAGGTGCCTACTCACATTTTGTGTTTCTTGATCAAATCAATCCCAATATATTTCCTATTTCATCTTGTATGTTCTGTAATATTTATAATTATTAGACCTTCTGGTTTTGATTGTGCGAAACAGCAAGAACTTGCTGCAGTGTTTAAGAAAATTGGTGACAAACAGACGTGCACCATCGGGCTATATGAATTATATCGGATCACCCAGCTATACCCAAAGGTAAATGAACCTACCTGTTTTTTCATTTTATGAATTTCAGCAGGGACAAGGGATATTAATCTTACAGTGTAATACGATAAATAACTGTGATATACAACTATCATTACATTCTGCAGTTAAATAACTTTATTCCCTGAGCCCTCCGCTTTACTCTCATTATTTCATCTATTATATTGGTTTTTTTCTTAGTGTGAAATGTGATATTCTTGAATTGTCCGTAGGTTGACATATTTGCGCAGCTTCAAAATGCAAGCGAAGCATTTAGAACATACATCAGAGATGGGTTAGCTCAGGTTAGTATGTAACTTTATGTTTTGGTTATTCTTTAACGACATAAAAATAACTTTGAAGAAAATAAATAACCAATTTTATTCTTGTTGCATAGATGGAAAAGAATGCAGCGGCAGGAAGGACTCCTTCTAGCCTGCCGATGTCCACCCCGCCTCCCTTAGCTACTACCACTGGTCCATCCCCGAAATTCGCTCCTCTCTCTCCTGTACACACAAAACAGTTTAACAATGCAAAGACTGAGAACACTAACATCCTAGATGATGCAAATGGTGCAGCAGCAGCACCTTCCGATTTTAGGTCTCACTTTTGTGAGGACCCGAATGATAGATATCCGCCTTCAGGTCATCTCTCTCTCTCTCTGCACCCCCTAGCCTCCATCCCTGCTCCCCACGCCATTTATGTTTTTATATATTATGCCCACAGAACTAATTCTGATGTGGTGTTTGAATACGTTATACAGCTCCGGTGATGGCGGGGACATTGGATGCCATTAGAGAGCGGATGAAAAGCATTCAAGCTGCAGCGGCTGCAGGATACACAGAAGGTGGACCCCGCCCTTTGGCGTATAGTAATGGTATCGCTCTTCATGGACCAGATCATACAGATGGTGAACCTGTTCCACACACTAATGTACCTCCAATGGATGAGAGGGCTTTATCTGGTCTACAAGCCCGGATGGAGAGGCTCAAAAGCGGCGGTCTCGAACCACTTTAGTTGATAAATTGGTAAAGATTTTATTTTATTTTTCCTTCTCGGGAGTCTTATGGTTGTAAATGGGAAAAAGAAAGAAAAAAGGAGGCGTGGTTTACGCCCTGCAAAATATGTAGGTGTTGAGGTGAAGCGAGTACGATGATTGCATTAATATTGTTAAACCCTGCGCTAGTACCGATTCGAGCACACTTTTCTTGTAGCTCAGTAAGGGAAATTCCATATGCTTATTTGTATTGTCCAAAACCATTCGGTTATAACGAATCTGACTGGTCCTTAACAGATGTTTGTCTTTATATTTAATTATCTTGTAAATTGGTGCGCAATTGAGCTTTTAATCATGTTTGGGAGTTTTTCAAGTTCATATGCAATAAAAAGATGAATTTTACCTGTGACTCGTACGGATGTTAATAACTTGCTTGCTGATACGAGCTTTTGGCTTCTCGAAGGGATTTTCCCAGTCCGATATGCTGTAGCAAGATTTTTGAGAAGTAATTATAGGTTTCATAAGTATTAGAATAGTCCTTTCAAAATTATGATGCCTGAAGATATTGTACATCCGTCGAGGGGGTATTTGGATTGACGAAATCATAGATTGGCTAAAAATGAAAGAAGTTTGGAGACTAGTATTTGTTGTTGATAAACTTGATTTATGATCGAATTACAGTGGCATAGCTTTGTATGCCTAATATTTGTTCTGCCGAGCTGAAGTTTTACGCAAGTACTATTTAAATAAAACTATTTGAGAAAGTGCCAACACCTCCATTAAAATCTTCACGGTGACTTCTCACTTCTCAGTGTAGTAGAAGCAGAGTTCCAAGACTGAAAATGTGCTCATTTTACCTTCCTGACTCGGCACGTTTTCCTTTTTCCTTATTTTTTTTTTCTTCTTTCATTTTATCTGCTGCTACTCCTTGCGCCACAAGCATGCAAGCTACTTCTCCAACCAGCAAAACTGGAACCTACTAGTATTTACCATGTAAAATTCTCGGTGAAAATATAGATGGACGCACGAGCGTTTTCATAGCAGTGCCTCTAGATTTCAGAAACACTCCTAATATCCCCCTTGTAGACTATAATTTAGCACAATTGCGCTCACTATGACGTTCAATTTGTTAATTGTTACATTTAATTACCCCAATCAGTTACACCATAAGGAAATTAGTGAAGGCGAGAAATGGCACGCAACTCGTACTATATGCAATCTCAAACTATATGCCACCGCAAATAGCTTTTATGATTTCCACGCAGGTGATTTTAATATTTATATATTCTGATGCCCAATGTGTAGACTTAAAGTAAATAGGAAAAAATTAAACGAGACTAGAAGTTTGGTGAAATTCAAACTCAGGACTTTTTGCTCTGATATCATGTTAAATAATACAAGATAATTTTTATTCTCAAAAAACTTAAAAAGTTATCAAAAAATAATATTTTTTAATATTTATATTCAACAATACTAACAGCATTACAAATGGTCTTTACGGCATTACAAATGTAACAAGAGATACTAAAGTGGCAACAAATAAAACCATAGAATAAATGAAGTGCAAACACACCAAACCACGGGGGAAGTGTTTCAAGGGAAAAAAAAATAAAAAAAAATAAAATAAATCCTAGCAACTTTGCAGTTGATTCTCCATTTACTTCGAACTTTTGAAGGAATAGGCAATTCAACATTTCAGCTCAGTAGCGACTATTTATAAATAATACTCAGCAAGCAACAAAGAGGGGTGAAATTTTACAAAAGCAGACGAAAGAATCTCCACTGAATTCAATTAACATTCTGTACATAACTGATAACATGAAGCAGAGAGGGAAAAGCTTAAATTAACATCTTTTTTCACAATTATTTTGCAAAGGAGTTGCTTGAGTTCCAAATATGTATAATGGAGAATAAGCCTACTTACTTGGCTCGCCTGGCTCCTGGAACAGCTTCTCGCAAAGAAATTCCGGAGCTTTTGATATGGCAGAAAGCCAAAATCAGCTTTTTAGGCCTTGCTCCAATTTGAAGCTTCTGCTCCTACGGCAACACAAAGCTAATGAGGAGATTTCAATAACCATTGATTTTTAGTGCTTCTTCGAATAAACAGCATTTCTGCAGTAACTCTGCACTAATATGCCACAGAAACAAGAGAGAATAATAAAGAACACAACAGATTGGAATTCGAAATACACAAATATATTTATATTACCTCCGCTAACCCAAGGGGGGGAAAAACTGTTCTGATTTACTTTTTTTTTTATTTTACTCACCATTTTATTAACTTCAGGAAGTTGATGATGACGATGAAGAAGGATTCGAAGAAGGATCCCTACTTTCCCGCGATCCCCATGAAGAAAACAAGCCATTAAAAGGCCAAGGTAGAGGGGGCCACGGTCGACTAGTATTTCCTCTATCAGTATTGCTTTCTCTATTGCTACCCAAATCACCGCTATCATTGTCACCATTTTCCACTCTATTCGCAGTAGATGATTCGCCCGAATCCTTCAATTCGTCGCTCGGCAACTGAAATCTACAAACTGGGCAAGAACTATGCAATTTCAACCACGGTAAGATGCAATTCGCATGGAACTTGTGCTTGCATGGCATTTCCTTTGCCTCCGAACCAACTTCGAACTCATCAAGACAAACTGAACAGCTTAGGTTTTCTGCGACTTTCACATTAGGCAACGCATCGACCGCCTCCTTTTTAGCCGGTGGGGAGCCATATCGACTTGGATCATTTTCCGATAAATACCGCAGTAGAAGCTCCAATCCAAAAAGGTAGTCTTCGAACGAGGAAAATGTACTTGCGTTGTTTAATTCATCTCGGTTCGCACTTGATTCGAGGGGTTCTCGTAGAATTGTGGAACGACCAAGAGAATTGATAAGCATCCTACCTTCTCTTTCTCTCTCTAGATCGCTTTCCCTTGGAATTTCACCATCGAAATTGTCCAAATTTAGTCTAAACTCATCCCTTATGCCTTCGAGCAATCGAAGTAGGACAAAGTTCCGCATTCTCCTCCTAAACAAGTAATTGAACTCGCGATCACCTTCATCTTCTTCGCCGGTTTGATCTCTCGATCGAGTTGAAGAACCACCCATCAATCCAAGTAAATTAGGGTTTCTTTGTGAAACGGCTCGGTTTGACCTTCGATAGGAGAGAGATTCGAGGTCCGCACTATTCATTTCTTCCACGAAGCCACTTTCGCAGAAAGGGCATTTAATCTCCGGGTCCGTGATAGGATCAACTACTATTGCACAAAGGTGGCACCAATATCTGGAATCTAGGGTTTGATCCATGTTGTTATTTCTCTCTCTCTCTCTCTCTCTCTCTCTCTCTCTCTCTCTCTATCCTCTCTCCTTAGCAAGTGAAAGCAAATCTAGGGGCAAGACCTTTCTTTTCATCAGTCTCTAGTAACACTTTTGATGACCTACAATGGATGAATAAACTAGAAGAACCAAAAGGAAAAACAATATAAGCTCCAGAAAAAACAAATAAAAAAATAAACATTAATCCCCAAACTGTAATGTGATTGAGAGCACACTAAACATTGAAGAAGCCAAATTTCTCATGGAAAGGAAAATTCCTTATATGACAAAAGGGCAAAAGAGGATGGTATAGATCCTTGATATATACTTTTTTTTATTTTTAGATTCAATCATATGATAACCCCCTGAATCAAAAACCACATCTGAGCACAAAAGACATGGAATCATTGGAACAGAAATAAGCAAAACAATAAAAGAGAAATGTAAAAGATAACCCAAATAAATAATTAGGAAAAAAAAACATTTTCAGTGCTTGGAGTTTAAGATCAGAGCAAAAGGTGGAAACACAACTACAATAAGAGGAGCAGAAGAAGGTTAAGTAGATTACCTTTGGGTATTTTGCCATGGCCTTGATTGGATTCAAACCCTAGTTGTGTGTTTTGGCCCCCTTTTCTTATTTTTCTTTTGGTGGGCAAAGAGAGGAGGATAAAGAAACAGCAAGGTCTCCCCTCTGTTTGCTCCTAGAGTTGATTTGATTCTAATTTTTAATAATTTTTGTTTTTTTTAATCTATATAAATGATTCACATTAAGATATTAATAGATGTTATTATTAGAGATCTTCTTTGGAACTTTCCTTTATCATTTGAATTAGAGAGGCTTGTGGACCTTTATCTCTTGATTAACAAGTTAATATTGTAGGGTCTTCCTCTAGAAAAATGTAATATTTACCTAAAAAGTACCCCAAAATATTATTCATTTATTTTTTACACATTATAGTTAGCGAGTGCTTAAATTGTTATAATTCAAAGTTAACTTTCGGTGGAACATCAACTCAAAAAATCTGAATCAATTATTTTTAAGCATTTTTTGTTATATAACACTTTGATCATACAAATTGTGCAAATATTCCTACAAAGTTAGTGTTTATATGTTTACCTCTGCAATTATTATTTATTCATGCGCATAATTTATCCAATATCTTTTTGAAAAATAACTTCAGATATATACTTATAATTTTAGTATAAAATTTTGATCAGATGCATGAATGCCAATAAGTATGATTTTCAAGGGCACCCACGTAGACACAAACTTTGTATGAATATTTATACAATTTTGTCCATTGAGAGAGTTGTGTATGTGAAAAAAAAAATGGGTCTATATATAGCAAGTTTACTTGTCAAAATCCTATTATGATGTAATCGACCGTCTCTAGCGCAAGTGACAAAAGGCTTGGTGGTTGGTATTCGAGGTTCCAAGTTCGAATCCGAATTGATTCACCTTGCCAACTAAGTTTATTTCTAAATAAAATATGTGGCATGCTATCAATCTATCTCAAAAAAAAAAAAAAAAATCTTATTATGGTGTACCTCCTTTGGTACACAAAGCATTGCTCAATCTTAATTTGCTGCCCCTAATTAATTCTAGGCAAGCGACCCCATTTCAAGTTGAACTCTTTTAATTGTTCTTACAAGCTTTTTTTTAATGATTCCAATGCTGATGGGTTGTCCATTGTACTTTGGCAGCTGTTGACAATTCAACTTCATGGAGTTTCAATTTTTTTTTTTTTTTCCCCCCTTTTTTTCTTTTGTTTTTTTTGCCGTATGGGAATCAAATTTAGCTTGGTCTATTGTAACCCATATCCCCAAGTGATTACTCCGAATCTCATACTTTTCTCATGCCTTGTGATTATCTATTAATCTATTATCTATTAATCTATTAATTAATCTATATGAACTTTCAATACTTGTTCCCACGTGGCAAGTTCTTTTTTACCTTCACTAGCATATCACCCTTCTTCTTCCCTCCATCAAATTTTTAATATACATTTTAACGGTTCCACTAACCAAACTTTCAATTAATGCATTTAAATAATTTCACTATCATCTACAATTCTATCATTTCTATTTATAATTATTTATCATGATCTTTTTCCTTCTCTCCACTAGATTTTCAATTAATACAAACAGTCCTACTACCAAATTTTTAATTAGTATATTTAAATGATCTCACTATCATCTACAATTCTAACATCTCTATCTCCAATTATTCATTATGGTCATTTTTCTTTTCTCCACCGAACTTTCAATTCTTTATCTCCAATCTATTCATCAATTTTCTATCTCTCATCTTTTGTTATATACTATCGTCTCCTTCCCTCGCTCCCTTCCTCCCTCTCATTAATGCGCGCCCACTTTCCCCCTCCATCGTGGTCAGAGGGATCATCGTCGCGGTCACTATCACCATCGTTGGAGAAGACATCGTCGGGCCTATATCCGCAGCCAACAATGAGAAACCTTTCGTGTATGTATCAAGTGAGATACATAAGAGAATGTTTAATATTTTCTTATTATTTATTACTACTACGATTTCTACCCGCTGCAAAGCGCGGGCTCCTTCACTAGTTATTCATTAGGATGCAAATCATGCAATAATTTAGCTAAAGTAGGCGTATTTAACTAGTATACTATTGTATAAAGCATAGTTTAAACTGCTAGTTATTTTTTTTCACCTTCTTATTTTATTTATCATAGCCATTTCTTTCTCCTCAAAATTTCGAATAGGCCTGCTTAGCGTTCCCGTTAGACTTTGATAGAAAAAAAAGAGAGAAAATATTATGGCCAGCTATTTAATAGTCTCAAAGCTAGATTTAAAGGGTTTAAAGCATTTGCTGTTTGTATTTAAAACATCATAAAAGTTTTCTATTGTTAAAAAACACTCACCAAATTAAACATATTTTTATGATTTTTTATTTACCAACGTTCCATTTCATCGACAGATGCTCATAAATCACAAAATATATGGAAATAAATTTAACAATTCCAGCGAGGGAATAATAGCGAACATTTATATAGAACTTTGTATAAGCATACAAGTTCTCGGTGAAGATTGCGTAAAGCATAGGTAATGTAACGGTGAAATCATTTACACAAGAAAAATTATTTACCTTTAACTTTAGAATCCAATCTACTATATTAATAAGCACGAACGAAGATGGAACCCGTGGTAAAAGGCAACACAACGGTGGATTAATTTATTGAGTTTTTTTTTTTTTTTTTTTTTTGAATATGGACAATTGTTAATATATTTTTGAAAAATTTCGGACTTTCTAATTTATTTTTTTTAGAAGATTAATATTGTAAATATATTTTTTACGTTCTAACTTATTTCAAATATACTTCTAGAATTAAATTTTATAAATGAACTATTAGTAATAGTTGTTATTTCTATCAAATTATTATTTTGTTCTTTTTAATATACCTTCTACTATCACTGATTTTTTTTTTTTTATTTGTCTTAAATTAGGGATACAAAAAGTATTGTAATTTTGATCTTTTCAAATATACCCTCCTATAATCACCAATATTTTTTATTTATTCTTAAGTTAAGAACAAAAAAAGCATTTTGATTTTTTTTTTTAACTCTGATAGATAATTAATTTACGTTTAACCTAAATTAACTTTAACGGGTGGTAACTGTAGAAATATTTTGGAATAACGGAGGAACATATTAAGAATATATTGGGAAGAAAAAAATAAGAATAAATGAGATATTTTCGAAATTTTGAAAGATATATAGGTAATTATCCGTTTTGAATGAAACCAAATAAAAGTGGGAAAAAAAAGGGGAACATCCGTACAAATGAGTGTGTGGTTGGATCTGAGCCCAATCTCCCAACTGTGCCCAATCGCACGCGAAAGCAGTAAAAGGTATTGAATGAGTGCGTCGGTGGACGCTTTTAATTCCACTCTCTCCAACTTGCAACAGTGCATATATAGCTTAAGATCACTTGTGAAGTGTGAAAACAACGCTTCTACAAAGAGATCTTACACAATGGGGAGATCACCACCAACTCATGTTTTCATCTTCTTCCTCCTCATACTCCTCTTCTCTGAGGCCATTTCTGTTTCCGCCGAGGTTGATTACCTTTACATTTCTTTTATTTTTTATATTTTTTACATTTTTCGATAAATTGTAGGAAAATTGCTTGTAATGCTACTAGGAGATGTGGTGTGTTCTAAAGTTTAGAATATATATATATTTATCTCATAATATATATATATATTTTTACTAAGAGTAGTCGCGTTCGATTCTTCGTACTTTAATATTATTAGATTAGGCTGCGTTGGATTGACCATCACCGTTGTGGCAGTATGCAGAAAAATTTTTGCGCACCTCATTAATTAGTTGCCTTGGGAATAACATTGTGTCCCAAATTTTAAGAAGAAATGTTGAAGTCTAGATGTAAGTTATTGTCACCATCAAGCACAAAATTTTATTAATTTGCTCAGATGCTGATGGAATAAAATGTAGGTTTTTAAAATTTCAAAGGACATTGTGTCTCCCGCAATGTAGCCCCTTTTTGTTACTTGATAATATCTAATTAACTTATAATATAAACTTGCATTGCTTTAGGACATTATTGGTGAGGATTTTGGAGTGAGTTTGGTGGCAGAGAAGGTTAATAAATAGTAGATACAAAAAACAATATGTTTGCTCACATTTTTTTCTATTCCAATCTACTAAAAATTGAGTAAGCAATGTAGGTTAATTGTGGTCTGATTGTGATTTTTGTTTGTTCATGGCAGCATAAGCAGCACAAGCACTCTGGATTTTCTCAATCAGGTATGATTATAAAACGCGACATCTCTTTCATTAATTTCTTTTTTTCCTATAAACTTTCAAAGCAATGCACAAGGCTATAAACACACATAACTTCTGCTTCTCGACGAGAAAAATCGTTGTGAAACAAAGAGACACAAAGTCCAATGACCTGCACCAGATGTTTACTAAGGAATCACAACAAATTAGAACACCTGTGTATAATTTGATCTGAAGATCTATGCAACTGTAACTAACATTTTTGTGTTTTTCCTTTAAAATTTTTTTTTTTTTTTTCTAGAGTGCCCAGGGGCATGCCAATATAGGTGCTCCAAAACAGCTTATAAAAAGCCATGCTTGTTCTTCTGCCAAGAGTGCTGTTTCAAATGCAAGTGTGTTCCTCCTGGGACTTATGCTCACAAGGAGTCTTGCCCCTGCTACAACAACTGGAAAACAAAGAGAGGAGGACCCAAATGCCCTTGAATTAATCACTCTACCTCCAATTTTCTCTCTTCTGATTTTCTAAAATTTGAATAATATTCTCTGCAGTTTTCTCTTTTTCATTTTCTTTTTCCCTCTTTCGCGAATATGATAGTTTCTATGTGATTGTTCAATTTTAGTATCAGTGTGTCAGACATAAAACTCAAGGGTGTGTACTTCTTATAAGTTGTTGGGTTGTTGTGTGGGAAAATTTAAGTTCTAATCTGGTGTTTTAGTTCTATTTTAATTGCAATCTTAAAAGCTTGAAATGCTTTTCGCTGTGGCAAAATCGGGGCATTTTAGTAGGTCCATCGAAACTTGTAAAAAGCAAGTAATTGAGTAGAATTACTCGAAGAACTGCAATACATTTGTCCATTAGAAATTTTTCGGCTGCAGCAGAAACAGAAGCAAAAGGCTCATCTTATCCACTCTGAGAAGCAACACTAAATACACAGTAGTAATTAAAGACGTCCTTAAATAAAATGTCCCTAAAATTAAGATTTCGTCTTGCTGTTGTTGTTGTTGTTGTTGTTGTACTTACTCCACGCCAGAAAGCTGAGATAAGGTTTTGAGCTTAGAAAAAAAAATAGAAGCTGTGTTTCAAAGCCTTTAGTTCTGCTTCGAAGGAAAGTTGTTGAGGATGTTTAAGTATAATTCTTCGCGCTGAAACATCATTTTATCAAGTAGCACCGCAACTTACAACGGGCCTAACACTGCTTTAAAACCATACTAAATCCTTTTAATTACTTGCAAAGGGCTCACTGATTAGTACTCGAGGTTCTAAGTTCGAAATCTAATTGTTTAATATTTTAAGCTAAAGTTTATTTCTATAAAAAAATATGTATGAAGCAGATGGTGTGATACCTTTTACCTTTCTCACGGAAAAAAAAAAAAAAACCCTCAGGACTTTGGTCCTATATTTTGGTCCTCCAATTTGAATGCCCTGGCCCAACCCACATCCCAGGCTCCGTTGGGTCCGAATCCAACAGTGAAACCGGGCCGAGTTCGCTCAGTTAATAGCCACGTGCTCGGCACGTGCGGCCCACAATAGCTTTTTCAGAGACACGGGCCCAATATATATACGTAACACTACAACAGTACACTCCATTTGTCCCCTTCCTCCTCTCCCGCTCACAAAATCCTCTCCAAAACCCTCACAAAAACCCTACTCCTCCTCTCCCATGGCGATGGCGTACTCCCCCCTCTTCTTCTCCCAGTAGTAGGAGAGAACCCGACGCTTTTGGAACGCAACCCTAGGGTTTCCTCTCGCTCATCCACCTCCGCTCGCAAATGGCCTTCTCCACCGTCCTTCGCCTCACGTCCGCCTCCCTCTCCCGCCTCCGCCCTCCCATGGCCCTCCTCTTCCCCTCTTCCCTCATCGCCTCCCGTCGCTGCGCCATTTCCGACATACGCTTCCTCTCCGTCGCCGCGAGCCCCCGCCGGAGAGGGCCCGTGCGGACGCTAAGGGCGCGGCGGGGCGGCAGGGATGACGAGACCGCGGGCGATGGAGGGGCGAAGGGGAGCAAGGGGGACGACGGTGGAAATGGGGGCGTGATGGTGAAGGAGAGGAGCGGCGGGGTTGGCGGCGAGGGAAGGGTTGTTCCAGCGGAGCTACATAAGGAGGCGACCGAGGCGTACATGGCCTACGCCATGTCAGTGCTTCTAGGCCGCGCCTTGCCGGATGTTCGCGATGGGTTGAAACCGGTTCACCGGAGGATATTGTGAGTTTACGCCGATTTTTTCTGCATAATTGTATTATTCGTGCACAATAAGTTACTAGTTAGATGTGTTGAGCTGGAGTTTCATGAAAGCACTCATGCTTTTGCTGTTTGAAATTTAGTTTTTTATGGTTTTTTTTTTTTCAGTTAATAAGTTTCTATGGGTTATCGCATGTTATTTGTTATCTCTTGAAGGACATTCTTGGCCCTGCTGGATCTATAAACAGTGCAGAGAATATGCTTTAAAACTTGTAGATATTCCTTATAAACTTCTGGCCCCATGAACTATTACTCCATATTTTGGATTCAGCCTATCTCGACTCTCAAACTAATTCTATTCATTTGGTTTTAGGTTTGCAATGCATGAGCTGGGTCTTGCATCTCGTAGGCCTTTCAGAAAATGTGCTAGGGTTGTTGGTGAGGTAAGAGAAAGGAAAGCCTGCATATGTCATATCTTTTTGGGCGGTGGAAATGGTTAGACCGTTGAACTTGAAAAGGCACCCGCTCTGGCTTTGTAGGTTCTACTTCTAGTGTCCATATTGGTCCACCGGAAGGAAAAAAGAGTTTTGTTTCTATATAAGCTAAATAAAATTCCTCTTGTATAAGTGTATGTTTAAATTTTTGAACTGGAAAGCAGAGGAAATTCTGGAAATGGCAAGATGTGTATACAATGGCAGCTTTTGAATGAGGCGTTTGTGATTTTGGTGTTTAGGATGGTTCACTGTGAGCTTGCTCTGCATGCTGAGATACCCTGATTTATTTTCTCAGTTTAAGTTTTTTTTTTGTGTTTTATAAGTTTAACCTCTTAAGCATTATTCCTTTATTTGCATATTGCTGACTAATACTGATCCATTTGATAAATTGTTCTAACTTCTTTTTTTAAGGAATTAATGAAATTGTAACTTTCTTATCAGTTGAATGGTAGTTATTTATAAGATTGTATAAATCTATCCGCTTCACTACAAACCGGAATATTGGATTGTTTTTATTTGTGAGCCATCTAGTTCGGTTGTTTAACTAAGTGAAATGAATGATTGCTGTCTAGCTTGGTCTTGCTTGCTAGTCTATCTTGATAATTTTTAATAATTTGAGGTCTTATGTGAATGCTGATGCTCTGAAATACTCTTCTGTGTCCAATAATAATGATACGGCATTCAATTGTGTACCCTCCTTGCAGGTTTTAGGCAAATTTCACCCCCATGGAGATACTGCAGTTTATGAATCCTTAGTGCGAATGGCACAGGTATAAGCAATACTTCCGTGTGACAGTTACTCAATGGGTGAATCACTATGGTGATGTAATACTGCAGATGTCTAGGCATAATGACTTTGTCGGCATTAGTGTTTTTTGATTGGCAATAATCCTTTCCTAAGATATTTCTTATGGCATTACTTGCATATGAATGTTGTTTTAGGCCAAACACACTTCCTTCTTGGAAGGGATATATGTGAATAGGTAAAACAAAATGACTAAATATGGCCTGTTGATATATGCCCGAGTTCTCTTTCATGCAACAGATATGTTGAACTTGTGTTCTTTTTGCTTCAGACATCATCAGAGTTGTTAAACGGCATATCTATTTAAATCTGAGGCTACTCTTTGTCTGTTTTTTTTTTTTAAAAATCCTTATTGTTCTTCTATTGTTGTAGGACTTCTCAATGCGCCATCCGCTTATTCGAGGACATGGAAACTTTGGATCAATTGATGCTGATCCTCCTGCCGCAATGCGTTACACAGAGTGCAGATTGGAAGTAGGTTTGAGTTTCTTCATTTGTTTTATCGCATTTCTTATTTCATCTCAGCTGTCATACCAGAAAGGGCCTGCCTTCAGGTTCTGCTTTTTGGAATATGTTGTTTTTGTCATTCTGATGTCATTCTGCTTTCTATTTTCATTCCTAATGTATGTGATTTGGGCAAATTTTGGACTTTTTTATGTGGTTTTCCCAGAACATTAAATTTTGTTTCCTGTTGTCCTACTGTTGACAAATTGTCTTCTCAAGTATTTCTATCTATTTCTGATTTTCTTCCCTTTCTGGTTTTTCCTTGGCGTACAGCTTTTGATACTTTTATGTATTCATTATGTTTCTGATTTTGCTGAGAAAAATACTTGATTAATCCGCTGCTGCTCTGCTATGAGTGACTAGTATTAATGCAAATGTCGACAATTGTAGTAGTCTTCACTATTCACAATGAGTGTTGTTTTCTAGCTTGAACATTCTCATCATTTTAATATTGTTAGCAGTATTGCAAATATTTTTCACCGTTGTTGAAGTTTCACTAATTTCTTGCCTTTTTGCAGGCGCTCGCTGAAGCGATGCTCTTAACTGACTTGGAACTGAACACTGTACGGCTTTCTTTTCTTTTCTTTTTTTTGACTATATTGTTGGTCTAGATCTTTGCTTTATTGTGGTATATTTATATGATGAGCTAATCCATCCACAGGTGGATTTTGCTCCGAACTTTGACAATTCGCAAAAAGAGCCTTCTGTTTTACCCGCTCGTATTCCAACATTATTGTTGAATGGTTCGTCTGGAATTGCGGTATACCTTTTTAGAAACTTTTGTTATTCTAATATTATATGTTTTTTTTCTCTTTTTTGCAAAAATAGTTTTTACCCATATATTTGGTTGAAGAAATACTTTTCCATTATCTGAGATTCTGAGGTGGTATTGGTTTATTTTATTTATTATTCTATTAGGTTGGGATGGCAACAAATATTCCTCCTCACAATCTTGGGGAGCTTGTGGATGCCCTTTCTGCTTTGATTCAAAATCCTGAAGCAACAGTAAGCATGCGATATCCACTCTTTCCCTTATTGAGATATTTGCATATACGCCCCCTGAAAAGTTTTCTGTTTCTATATGTAAAAAATCTGAATTTTCATATCCCTTCAAAGCTTATTCTTGTAATTTATCCCTATACTTTTTTTAATGCAAAACTGACTTTTCACCTAAATTGGGTGATTCCCTAGCTTAAGATAAAAGTATTTTAGTAAGAATTTGCATTTTCGAAAGGTTTATATGGAAATTCAGATTTCACGGAGTTTTTGGATGAAAGGGTATATAAATAAGAGGCCCTTTAGTAAATTGATTTGATCCCCATCTTTGTACTTACCTCATCATTTTGTGTGAAGCTTCAAGAACTGCTGGAATACATGCCTGGACCTGACTTCCCAACTGGAGGATTAATTATGGGAAATGAAGGGTGTGATATTTTCCCCATCTATTTCTTTTTTTCTTTAAACTAAAGCTACTTTTATTATTAATTTTTGCGGTTATTTTCTTCCTTTAAAGAATCTTGGAAGCCTATAGAACTGGGCGAGGCCGCGTAATTGTTAGAGGAAAGACTGAGGTTGAAATGATTGATGAAAGAACCAAACGCGATGCCATTATAATCAAAGAGGTTCAAACTCATGTTTAATCTTTCTATAAGCAACTTCATACAAATTTGGTTTATCTTCTTATCGATGTAGATTTAAGTTTGCTGCAGATCCCTTATCAGACAAATAAATCTGCTTTGGTGGAGAAAATTGCTGAACTTGTGGAAGATAAGGTACATTAATGAAAATGGATATGCGTAGTTGCCTTCTTTGATTATTTTTGTTTGCTTTTGCCAAGGCATTCTACACAGAAGTACTACACATGCATCTGAGTATACCTGAACACACTGCATGTACACTGGCATAGTTGCATATCAAATATAAGTAATCTAAGGAGTTGAATGTCTATGAGATAAATATTTTCTCTTGCTACAACTACTAACTCATTGACTATTTTATGCATGATAAGAAATTTTAAGTGCACTTCCTAATTTGGCTTTACGTGCATTTAGATGCTTTAGAGTATAGTGATGTGTTGCTTTGTCATATTGTGGATCTTTGCAAATCTTGATACTCTATATTTCTTATTTACAGATATTAGAAGGTATAAGTGATATTCGTGATGAAAGTGACCGTTCTGGGATGCGTATTGTCATAGAGGTCTGTACTGATAATTTACACATCTGTGTACTTCTAATATTGGCCGCAAAAGTTATAGCTTATACTTTTATACTTGGTGCAAAGGTTGCTTACCTATCTCGTTTCTTTTGTTAAGTTGAAACGAGGTTCAGATCCTTCGATAGTTCTCAACAACTTATTTCGTCACACTGCTCTTCAGTCAAGCTTTAGCTGCAACATGGTAGGGTAAGTATACTCAAGTTAAAGTATGTTTGTGCCTTGAACATTTACTGAATTAAATAATATTTTGTTCTCACTTACCTCATTCTGTTGGAAAATGGCGTCATGGCAAATGTTCACATGTTATTTTTTAGGTACAAAGTACATGTCTAATCTTATTATTATGTTGTAAAGTAGCTAGCTTTGTGCTTTTAGTAATTATAAATATGAAAATAGCAAGTTAATTTGCTTGCAAATAAGACCTGTAACATTGTTCTTTTGTTTTTCCCCTCAGTATTATAGATGGGCAGCCAAAGCTGATGGGTTTGAAAGAAATTCTTCAGGTATAAAAGCTCTCTTGCGTGTGGTATTCCATTTCTTAGACTTTGGTATTTTGTCATGTTGTGGAAGATGCTGTAACTTTCGTGTTATCCGTTTTTAAAACTTATATATGAAGAATCAGTAACTCGGAACTAGTTGTTTACTTGTTTATAGAAAATTGTGTTTGTACTTGGACTACAAGTTACTACACTCTATAATCGAAAACATCTTTTATTGAAAATAAAAGTACCTGTAAATCATGGTTTTTTTTAATTTTTTTAATCTAATTGGAGAAATTAGTGAATATGAGAAATTGGTTGAATGCCTTCATCCTATAGACTTATTTATGTTTGATGCTTAGAGAAATCATTGTTGTGTTTAATTAAATTATTCCTGTAGTCAGAGTAGTTTATCAACCTTCATTCTTTAGAATGAAAACTTGAGTTGGTAAATACTATTTCTGGTAAAAGAAAACTTGTTTCTACATTTACGTAATCATCGGATGTGTCTATGGCATATGGCTGACTGCATATAACTTTATGTTTCAGGCTTTTCTTGACTTCAGATGTTCAGTAGTTGAAAGGCGTGCAAAATATAAGCTTTCTCAAGCACAAGAAAGAAAACATATAGTCGAGGTGTGTAACAATTTTTTTTAGGTGGTGCTTCAAAAGTTTCGTGTTGTTGTTGTTTTTATTATCACTGTTATTATTTTGGCTATCTTTGGTAGGGTATTATGGTGGGCCTCGACAATTTGGATGCTGTAATTCATATAATTAAGGGAACCTCAAATAATACTATGGCGATTGCTGCTTTAGTGAAGGGTAAATTCTCAATTCTACTGCCAGTCTTCTTTTGCACGTTACTAGGTTATATGTATTTAATTCTTCATAAAACTATAATTAGCAATTTAAAATGTATGGACATCCCCTCACGTCCTCAACTATTGACCATTCACACCCCCCCCCCCCCCCCCCAACACCCCCCCCCCAACCCAACCAACCCACAAAATAAAAAACACCCCCAAAAAAAGGAAAAAAAAGAAAGATAAAAGAAAGAGAAAACCTTTACTTTTTTAATGGCTCTGTTGGCTATCAGTTGTTAACAGTTGACTGAAATTGTAGTTTCATCAACTGAAAAGAGGACATAGCTGGAATCACTTACACCCCGTTTGGAATGGTACAAAGAGGGGGATAAAGGGGTTATCCCCCTCTTGTACCCAAACACAATTTGGGGGGGGGGGGAGTGGAACACTTGTTCACCCCTCCCGGGTAGAGAGAAGAGAGATTTTTAATTTTAATTTTAATTTCTAAAATTTATAATTTAGTCTTTTAAAATTTAAATTTATAATTTTAAATTATAAATTTAATGTTTAAATTATAAATTTGATATTTGAATTTTTAAATTTTAAATTTAATTTTTTAGATTTAAAATTTAATATTTTATATCTTTCAAATTTAAATTTGATCTTAAATTAAAATTTGATATTTAAAATTTAAATTTGAAATTATAAGTTTAATTTTAATTTCAAATTTAAAATTTAAAAGTTAAAATTTTTAATTTAAAATTATTAGTTTAAAATGTTAAATTCAATTATAGAGGTAAAATTATTATTTTCTATCTATAACTACCGACTATTCCACTTTATACTCAGATTTTCATCCAAACACAATTTTTCTAATTCCAGCTTATACTCACATTTTCATTCAAACAAAAAAATACTCTTGTTCTTACGAAAATCCATTCTTGTACCTATCCCCGGTATAACTAGTTCTTGCTTATACCCGAACCAAACGAAGCGTTAGATTTTAACTGATTGCCAAATTTAAAATCCGCTGAAATCATAACAAGTAAAGGTTAACAGGATTAAAAATCAATGAAAAAGAAGCTAAATCTGGCTTCATTTCAAGTTGGTATAAAGTAGAGCGGTCTCCCTGTGTTCTTATGTAGTAGTTCTATTCTCTCTTTTTTTTGTAGCTTTTTAATTTAACTATTTACCACACAAAAGAAAATATATGTTGATTCCATTTTTATATTCTTGTTACCTTGGAATGAAAGCTATGGTGTCCTTGCCGCACTTTGCTGGTCTATCTTTTCATGTTGAGTTTATACAACCTACATATGAATTTTGTATAGATGTGAAGTACAGGTAGTCAGGCTTCATTCGTGTTGTCTTGAAGTATTCATTTGCCACTATTGATATGGACCTTATATTGATAGATAGATTATTTGGCCTGTTCCCTCACCTTTTGGTTGGTTAGTGTTGCTAATATTGCCTTATCTCTAATTACAGAATATGGTTTATCTGAGAAGCAAGCTGAAGCTTTATTAGACATAACCTTAAGGAAGTTGACTTCTCTTGAGGTATGTACCGTATGATTTGAATGCTACATTTTGCTTTGATAGTTGCCATCTGTTTTTTCGTTTTTCTGTTCCTTGTAATGAGTTGATTCTCCCACCTTTTGCAGAGAAAAAGATTTGTTGATGAAGCCAAATCTTTATCTGAACAAATTTCTAAGCTAAATGAGCTTTTGTCTAGCAAGAAGCTCATGTTTCAGGTAACACCCCTTATCATAATTTTAGCTGCTGCGGCAGACTTTGTGCTGAATTTGAAGGCCAAATAATGGAAGCACAGAGTAATGTAATTGAAATAATTTCAATCAATCAATTTCCCTGCTGCGTACGAAAGATGTGAAATTAAACTTATTAATGTGGGCTGCTGACCTGTGAAAACTTCTCTGTTTGAGCTGTATGTTACATAGACTTTTCATTCTTCAGTTTCTTTTTTCAGCTTATTGAACAAGAAGCAGTTGATTTAAAGAATAGGTTTGGGACGCCACGCCGTTCATTATTGGAGGATTCAGCAAATAGTCAACTGGAGGACATAGATGTCATCCCTAACGAAGAAATGCTTTTAGTAAGTGCTTCATATCCAACCTAAGGCATTTTCAGTCTGTTTGTGCGAAGAGGAGAAGAGGGGGGCTGCTAGCGGTGCATTGACTTCTTCATTAAATTTCCCAAACTGCTTCTCACTGCAGAAACAGAAGCAGAAGCTTGAAATTGGAGTTTTGCTTTTGGAACTCTGAAACTATTTCAGCTTCATGTTACGAGGAAAACTTTGTAATTTTTGTTTGGAGTAGAGAAGTTTCAGAAGCCTGGCGAAACAGGCACTTTATGATTGATGTCTTACAGTTATATGTACCTGTACATGACAAAGAAATATTTATTACTTTCTGATAGATCCTCAGTGAGAAAGGATATCTTAAGAGGATGAAGCCTAACACCTTTAATCTACAACATCGAGGTACTATCGGGAAATCTGTTGGAAAAATGCGAGTAAATGATTCTATGTCTGACTTCATTGTCTGTCATACACATGATCACATCCTTTATTTCAGGTACTTGAGTTTTGTCTAATATTCTGTTATGATTCTCTATCACTATCTCCATTTTAAGAATACAGGGCTTTGTCAAATATATGTGTATAGCTGAGGAATGATCTACTTATATATAAATGCCTGCAAAGTCTGAATTTTCATTTACCCTCGAAAGTGCAGTTCCTTGCAACAAAAATACCCATATCTCAAGTTTAAGGACGAAAACAATCCTGATAAAAGTGGACTTTATTTGAAAAATGTATATTTTGAATCAACTATTTAGGAACAAAGTGTATTGTTATACAATAAACCATTTTGCATTCCTGGCAGATAAGGCACCAATCATATCCATAGGTTGGTGAAATTTATAGGTTATAGTGGGGTGCAACTGCCATTTCAACCAATCAATTAGCCCCATTTGGTTTGAGCATGTCCAAGTTCATGGATATATTATTTCTCATGAACAAATAGTTGAAACTTGAAGCTAAACCACATATAAACATGTAACTAGTATTATACATGCTGCAGTGATAAGGGAGTAGTTTATTCTGCTCGTGCTTATCGGATACCAGAATGCACTAGAACTGCTGCTGGCACTCCATTGATACAGGTATTTTATGGTTTGTTGTGCAGGATTTTTTTTCAGCTATACCCTAAAATTTGTATTTTTGCACTGAAATGTGTATTGAGGGGTTATACCCTCGAATTTGTGAGTTTGCATTGAAATGTGTATTGAAGGGTATATATACCCCTCAATACACATTTCAGTGCAACCACAAATTTTGTCGGAAGTTGCCTGTTTTACTGAGTCTACTGATTTTTCTTTCTTTTTCCCTCTTTCTTGATCTGGATGTAGCTGTTATCATTGTCTGAAGGAGAGAGAATAACATCCATTATTCCTGTTAGTGAATTTGGTGAAGATCAATATCTACTGATGCTTACATTGAATGGGTATATCAAGAAAGTGCCTCTTAATGCTTTCTCGGCAATTCGAGCAACAGGGATCATTTCGATTCAACTGGTTATTTCCTGTAACCTTATACACATCTTTTGCAAAAATTTTGATTTTTGATACATCTTAAATCTTTTTTGTACATTTCAGGTCCCTGGTGACGAACTTAAATGGGTCCGTCGCTGTGCAAATGATGACCTGGTCGCAATTGCTTCCCAGAATGGGATGGTCATAGTTAACTACTGTAATAAGGTGAGTTAAATATTTTTTTTAAGCGAGAGTTTAAACATTTATTTGCCGAGCTTTGACGTTCTCAGATGCCTGAATTGATATCTCACAAAATTTAAATACCTTCTCAAGAAGGAAGAACATGAAAGTAAGTCAGTTAAAAAAAAAACAATACGACTAGCCAGCTTTCTTTTGCTGATTAATTAAATGATTTTTTGGCATGTTTCTTAAACTCTTTCCATCTTTGAATGTGTCCACTTTGTTGGTCCAGCTTCGTGCATTTGGAAGAAGAACAAGGGGTGTGATATCCATGAGGCTGAAGGAGGGGGATAAGATGGCGGCGATGGATATAATACCCGCAGCCGTGCAGAAAGATCTGCAGAAGCTGACTGAAAGTTCTGGCAACAGGTAATTTTTATTACATTCCCCAATCTTGAACACATTGAATGGATTACATCAAGATCTTAAGGTCTTGACTGTTGAGTTTAAGGCCGGTTCTTGGTGGACCAGGTCGTTGCATTCTTTCTTGTTCTTTAGAAGCTCAAATGCGTTTGGAAGTACTAATGATGCCTATTTTGATATCTTTGGCGACGTGCCTGTTATGTGACAGGGGTAGAGATCTTGGCCCACCATGGCTTCTTTTTGCGTCTGAAAGTGGTCGAGGAAAGCGTGTTCCTCTGAGTGCATTCCGACTATCAATGTTTAATAGAATGGGCTTGCGAGGTTACAAGGTACAGTTTGTGTTCTTTCACTTCATTGAAGAGTCTATTTGCTTCAGCATAAAATCTCCCATCTCTTATATAAATTTACTGGCACTTAATTTGGGATTTTAATTTCTTCAATTTTTTCTACATCCATCTGAGCGTTTCTTTATAGTTGCCACTTTTTTCTGTTCTCTTTATTGGGAACAAAAGATAACACAGAGTCGAAGATACATTTTTTGTGCACTTTTTCTTTAATATTTTCAATAAAATCTCAGTCAAAGCAGATGTATAGGATCTTATATCCTTGAAGAAACTAAAACACCCTTTTTGCAAATGTTTTCTCTTTCATTATAAGTGTGCTTTGTCGTGCAATCTATTAATAATTGTCTTGAATCTATACCCATATATTTGCAGCTTCCGCCAGATCATCGTCTTGCTGCAGTATTTGTTGTTGGGTTTTCATTAGCAGGTGATTTTGCCAGTGCATTTCCCTTTTCCGTTGGCACTCTGCTTGTAATAGATTATATCTGCTAACAATTGAGACTATTTGACTTTCAGAAGACGGTCAAAGTGATGAACAAGTGGTTTTAGTTAGCCAGAGTGGCACTGTAAACAGAATAAAGGTTAGGGACATACCTATCCAATCACGTTCTGCGAGGTAAAATCTCTCTCTTTCTCTCTCTCATGGCCAAGCTTGATGTTATATCTTCATTAATGCTTTCCTTGATAGTTAAATGACTGGATTAGTTTGCTGATTCATTGTACTGTGTCAGTATTGCCAATTTGTCGAAGAAATGCTATTCTTGTTTCTTTATCGTAGTTTGTCTGGACTAGCTACTAGCTAGGCCGTGCATTTTCTTTTTTGGTTTTTGCATTCTATGGTTATTTTATGATGGTTTTTTTTTTTTTTTTTTTTTTTTGACTAGTTACACATTTATATTTATTACTATTCTCTGTTTGCACTTCTTATTTATAATCTTACTCTCTGACATCCCAAGGGGGGTGATTCTGATGAGATTGGAGCATGCCGGGAAGATTCAGTCTGCTTCTTTGATTTCTGCTGCGGCAGTTGATGTTGTTGCCGATGACTGAAGATGCTCTTCTACATACGGAAAGTTTTGGATTTATTAGCAGTGAAGAAGAATTCCTCCAGAGATTGGATGTTAAATATGAAGTTACCTATCCTCTTCGACTAACTTTTGCTGCATACAGTTGGAGAGGGAAGAAGAATATAGTATAGTAATTCGGTGGAAACCCAGTGAAGGTGCAGAGCATTCCATATGTGACAGGCTATTTGCCTCCAAAGATTCGTTGTTCCGTATGGTATGGTCTGGCCCCCACTAACCTTCACAGACAAGGAATTTTCATCATCTGAGATTTGACGCAGAGGTAATCTGTTTGTGAAACGTTTTGAAGGATGTTTGTGAAAATGTCTGCAGCATTTATTTACAAATAGGGCTGATCTGTTACTGATCAATTCGAACACCGTTCCAATTGTTGTAGAACTATGGTCGAGAATTCTTGTACTGTGATTGGCATGTAGTTCATTTGAAAGTAGCATTTAGTCGCAAATTCTATTCATGCCATTTAACCAATTTTCTGTCGTACGTGACGAGTTTTCTTTTCATAAAGGCCATTGAGAGATGCTGTTGACAATGAAATGACAAAAAAAGAGCCCATAACAAAGGGGAAAAAAATGCTTCTCACAAGTATGCTGAAAACTTGCGAGAACTTCAACGAAAACCCTCCAGACCTTCGGTTTATACGTTTACACGTGAGGCGCTCCCCACACTAGTTTATACTTTGTTCAACATTTACTCAAATTACTCGGTCCTATTGTGCGGCAGACGTGTTGATAAACTTTCACCGTACTGACGAGATGTATTTTATTTTAATGAATAAATAAAAACCGTGCTTATCAAAATCTAGAAAAGAATGTTTCACCCTGAAGAAATTACACAACACGAGGAAGAAAAGGGTTGTGCACTAAAACAGCGACATCACAGAGTCAAATTACTACTACAAAGAAAGACATGCAGACATGTACTGATTGATAGGCAAGTACATTAACAGCCGAAACACAAAATATTAGGAAAAAACAAACCAAAATATGACCAATTCATCAAAACAACGAAAGCAACCCAAACTAGTTAACGTAACAAAGTAGTACTATAATACTTAATAACACCAAGATCTTCAGCCATTTCAAAATATGCTTTTCACATCTTCAACCCTGAAATACAGCAGAAATAAAAAAAAAAAAAAAAAGGAAAAGAAAAGAAAAGAAAAAGAGAAAACCGATTAGTTAACTAATAAGAACCTATAGTATAAGGAGTAAAAGCCTATAATAGGTCTTAGCAAATTTGAAATCAGTAAAATAATTTCATAAAATTTGAATATTTTGATTTCGCTGCAAGAGAGAGATAGATGCACAGAAAACAAAGCAGTTACCTTGCTGGCGATGTTGTTGGAGAGCCAGTCAAGCCCCTCATACAACCCCTCACCAGATGTAGCACACGTGCTCTGAATGTACCTGCAATCACCCCCACAAAACAAATTCATAATGAGGATTCAAACAATAATAAAAGCTTTTCTTTAAAAAAATGAGGGGGCCAGATTTCAACAACTGAAAGAGATTACTGTGGTAATTGTTATCTGTTGATAGATTTGGACCATGATTTGAATTTATATCACTTAAGAATTTGAAGAAGTCTTGATGAAGGGGCAGCAATCTCATCATTGCCAAATATATATTGCATTATTTTCGTTAAATATGGACCCTTGTAAAATTACCTTAATTTTCATATATGCCCTTAAAATTCTTTATTTCTTATGTGCTTAATTCCTGCAAAAATGACCTCTTAAGACACTCTTTGTAATATGAAACCAACTTCACCCATGAAGCGGATGACACCCCAAGGGGAACATATGAGAAAATCCATACATTATGGGGTTAAATATGTTTATAGATGATCTGTGGGGGCATACATGTAAAAGCCCTTAAAATTTAAGGATTCTTCTTCTATGGACGTACACATCAGAACAAACAAAATTACAATAAAAAAAAAAAAAATTATACAGCTTGATTAAGAACGAGTGGTATATGATGCATAGATTACAGCATACCAGTGCCTCTGACGTAGGGAGTGAAGGCCAAGCTTATCGGTGATCTCAGCAGCATTCATAGCATTAGGGAGATCTTGCTTGTTCGCAAAGACGAGCAACACGGCATCGCGCAACTCATCCTGTCGCCATTACAAAGAAGATCATAAGATTTTTTTAAAAAAAAAGAAATATAACTAGTTAGTACTACTTTTGTGGAATTTATATTTCTTTTTACAAGACAGAAGAAAGTATTCTTTCCATTATACATTTTTGTAAGTATCGAAAGTTCGTAATATATTCCTATGCAATATAAAACAAGGGGCATTGTAATATATGAGGAATAGTCAAAGTTTGTCAAGGGAGAGGATGAGTCGACCTCATTGAGCATCCTGTGGAGCTCATCTCTAGCCTCGACAATACGATCCCTGTCATTGCTGTCGACGACGAAGATAAGGCCCTGCGTGTTCTGGAAGTAATGCCTCCACAATGGGCGGATCTGTTTTTAAAGAACATAAAATATAAACCAAAATCATCACCTTGTTAACAAAAGGGAATAATAATAATAAAATCCCAACAATCAAAATGGTATATCAGGATTAAAAAATGTTGCTCTCCAAAACTAATAGATAACTTAGAAACCAAAATTTTTTACTGCAGAATCTTCAACAGTGCCTAATAGACAAAAGGAAAGCACAAGTAGGACCAAAATTTGGTCAGAACATTCAACCAACTCCAGCAGTACATCAAATCCTTAACTATAAAGCAGTGGTACAAAAGAAAGAGCATACCTTGTCCTGGCCACCAACATCCCATACGGTGAAGCTAATGTTCTTATACTCCACAGTTTCCACATTGAATCCTGCATATTTAAGCCCAAAAAAATTACAATACAAACCGACAGAAGAAATCTGAAACAAAGTGCAATATTGATACATAAGAAATATATGGCAGAGAAAAACAGGTAAATAAGTCTTGATCATGTCACAGGGATAAAATAAAAACAACAACAAACAGTGAATCATTTCTATAAATTTGAAAGTCACACCAAGGCTAAATCAATCTAAATCTACAGCAGTTACCAATTTCGCTGTATCCGCCTTTCCCTTCTCTTTAAGACCCAGATCCATTTGTAATTTCATCCACCACTTTCATTTATTTCCTTTTTCAGAACTGTTTTATTTGTCATCTAAAGACTCCTACACTGAAAAGCATGTGCGACTAATTTCTTTTTTATTTTTTGGCAGCCATCTATTTTCTATCAGCTCACATGGCATCTGTAGCAGATAAAACTTGGTTATTATAAGAAATACAATACAATCTAAGTTTAATTGTAATTTTTTTTACTGCAAATGAGTTGTAAGCATTAAATATAGCAATAATGAGAACTTCCTAATAACTTAATTTCTCACATTATTTTTCTCATAAGCAACACAAGGGTAAGAAGCTTTTCCCAAAAAATCAGATTAATAGCATTTCCTCGTGGACCTCCTAAAATAATTCAATAGATCCACACGAACAAAAGAAAGAGCTATCCTAATTTCGCTGCAAAAGGACATGAAAAAGCCTATGAAGGGGAAATACAGTTGTTGCCTCCCATCAGCATAAAGAATTACAGTTGTTGACATTGACGGTCGCTATGGCAAACCTTTTTTAAAACATACCCCTAACAAAGCATGATTCTACTTTCCTAGCAATGTCCGCACATAACCATATAATACAGCATAACATGATTGCAAGCATTAGAACTTGATTCATAGCATTGGAACTTGAATCAATTAATAGCTCTCTACAAATTCCATTGCTTCCTCTCTGTTCTCTTGCTATATTGACGATGAAACAAATGGCAATTCGATGTTACCAAGTAAATATGTTGCAGATCAAATCAATGTAGTAGCAGGCTTCATCATTGCATAAGGAAAAAACTAAAAGGATCAAAGGCTCACCGATCGTGGGAATGGTGGTGACGATCTCTCCGAGCTTGAGCTTGTAGAGGATGGTCGTCTTACCAGCCGCATCAAGCCCAACCATCAATATCCTCATCTCCTTCTTCGCAAAGAGGCGGCTAAAGAGCTTCGTGAAGGTGAGCCCCATCTTTCCTCTCCTGTAACAACACACCACAACAATTCAACTTAGATCTCTACAGATCCCAGCAGATCCAAACCCTAATGCAACAAACTAACGCCAAAAACATATCAAACCCCCCAAATCTACAAGATCTAACAGGAATGGGAAGCCGAAACCAAGATTTACAACATCAAATTCAAATACTGCATTCGATCAAATAGAAAAGCTATTAATCGATAAAATCGATCAACAATAGTAATTAAAATCAACCCATCTAACAGCTAAGACGGAATAACAGGACTAAAAGACCACAAAACCTATAAAAAAACCGAGATCGATCGAAGACCCATGGAATAATAAAGGAGAATGATCGGAATCGAAGATCCAATCAAAATAAACATAGAAATGGAAGAAAAACCGATCAATCCATCAGTTACAACGATTTAAAAGGTGAATCGGAGATCCGAAACCCTAAGAACAACGAGATCGATCGCAGATCCAAGAGAGAATAGAGGAAAAGGATCGTAATCGAGGATCGGATCGGAAAACAGAGGTCGATTGGATTACCCGGACGATCTCTCGCTCTCGTCGCGCGCTTGGGATCGGAGTCTCCGCTTCTTCTTCCTCGCTTCCTCCTCCCTCTCTCTCTCTCTCTCCATTGCTCGAGATCTCGAGATCTCAAAATCTCTCTCTCTCTCTCTCTCTCTCTCTCTCTCTTCGCGAGAAAAGGAAGGATCGGAGAGAGAGAACAGAGGAAAACGAACGGTGGGTGGCTTAGGCTGATTCGCCACTCCGTTTTTATAGTGGGTGTGGTGCGGAAAGGAGAAAATTCCCCGTAGAACTGGTCTATAGACCATTAACTTTGTAGGTCGAGAAAAGAGCCCCAAATGACTAAATAGTCCCTGTACTGACCCGATTTTTTGGCCTAGTCCCTGAACATTTTTATTTAAACATTTTACTTTCTTCTTTTTTTTTTACAAAAAAGCTTCTACTTATTTACTCCTCACTACTAATTAAAATTTTTAAATTTATTCTGAAATTATAAAATATTTTTCCTGAAATCCAATCTATTTAGTAAATTCTAGAAAAATGAAGATATTTTAAGAAAAATCTTAAAACCAACAAGAATATTTGGATCCTCAACAAAAATATTTTGATCCAGTAATAAATAAAATATTTTTAAAATACTGAATAGCATATTAGATATTATCCCTTAAAACAATATAATTATGAGTGCTAGAAAAAATAAAATAATTTTTAGACATATAAAATCAATATTGAAACATTATTCTAGATATTAATATTTTTTTAAAATTTATTTTATGTTAGAAGTTTTAATTCTATTCTACACGAAAGTTTTAAAAGATTATATCAAAATTAAAACTCTCGTTATGTTCTGGAAGACAATAAAAAAGTATAGAGAATTAAAGGATTAAAATAAAAAGTTCAGGACTACGTTGTAATATTGGAATTTTACAGTGACTATTAATTAGATTTTGCTTTAGAATTGCTCAATAATAAAACAGCGGTGGGGGATTTGTTGCGCCTATAATTTGGTTGGGCTCAGGGATTACGTGGTGAAACGGGTGTAGGGATATGTATTATTAGGCGGAATATGAATGCGATGCTTCGCGTCAACCTTACGCACATGAGAAGCGTTGTAGCGCGACCGAACCGGACCGGAATCAGCATATGCTGTATAAGTTGGACCGGGCCGGATTTGGACCGGCACAGTGTAATAAATTTAAAAATTCAAAATGAGATACGAGAGATTCCAAGAGTTAAAAATTCAAAGCAGAGCTTCTTCAATTTATTGTATTTGAAATAGGATTACAATAACACAAAAGAAAATATAGATTTTCTTTGGTGGCCGTAAGTAAAATTTCAATCCACTTAAAACTTCAGAGCTAAAATATATATAAAATATTAGAGACTAAATTGCAATATCAGAATACTTGGGCCACTATCCGTTTATTTTACTATATGAATAGCAAATTTTGGGGGGAGAAAAAGAATTTAGGCTTTGTTTGGATTTGCGGGGAGATTGCGTTACGTACGGTGGGAAAGTACGTTGGAAAAATATTCTGTTTGTTTCTGTACGTAATATTGCATTCCGCATATTGCGATTAGTCGGTTACGCTATATTTTCTGCGGTCCCACCGGAGAACGCGAAAGCATATCCCTATATGCTTTTTTCACAACTCCATTTTATCTAATAGCGTTATATAGGCCTCAATACCAAACTAAGCCTTATAAATCGTAAGCAAGGTTCGTTACAATGGAGGTGGTAAGTCATTTTCAAAAAATACTTCTCACTTATAGTGAAAAAATCAGAAATGTTAACTTTATGTTATAATTCAAGAGCATGAGAATTGAATTTTATATTATCTTGTTGAAAACACCCTGCAATGCACTCTTTAACTTTAATTTTTTTTCCCTTGTCAAAAGAAAAAATTTTTTTCTATAATCCGCTACTGACATGTAAAACTACTGAACTAGCAATGGATTAGACAGAGAACACAAAACATGATTTGGGTGGAAAATATTATACAAAAAATGTTCACCAAATCAACAATGTGATTTACATGATTGCGGATCTCATCGCAAATCGCTAGTAAGATCGCAATGTTTTTCTCAGAGCTTGACACGATCGAGCTAAGCTAACTTAAATTCTTGTCATTTATAGTAGATCAAAACTCAATCTGGCTCATTTAATTCGTGTCAAATTTACATTACCCATAAAGAACTTATTAGGTATCCACCCACAGTATATACTTAACTAAATTGAATTGTGTAGTTCTGAGTATAAACATTAATATCACATCTTGAGATTATTTTCTCAACATGGCTGACGGTAAATTTTAATATTCTATAGTCTTTAGGTTAAGAGAGTTTACACGTGTTTAGTTGTGCCTTAAATTAAAAGAGCACGAGCTCAAGCCCAATCTCAAATCCAACCCAGGTTCAAGTTATTTTACCCTGAATCCCATTGTGTCAAGTGTCCTTTTTAAGTGCACGGTGCAATTTCGTCCTATCATATATTTCAATTATTTTCAATCGTGCTGGTACATTTGCGGTATCTATGAGCAATATCAAGCTCTAATTTTGTACATCCATTTAAATTTAGAGCCAATGTTCCATTCCAATTATGGTACCTTTTTTTTTCAATTAAATCAAATATTTCGACTAAAATGTGTAGGAATTTTTGAATTAAAAAAATTCAAATCTTAGAGTGCAAGGAGGCAATTTATTAGTTTGAGTTTCGAAATTTCCAACCCCTAGATTTTTTTTTTTTTTTCAAAAAGTGGTACAGCTCTCGAAATGAACATAATGAACAGATTTTTTTGTTTTTGTATACAAAAGATGACCATTATAAAAATTTTTAAAATTTTGAAATTCGAATAAATAGCAAATAATAAGGAGAGGGATGAGGCATCTCTCTCTCTCTCTCTCTCTCTCATGTATCTTAGCTATTTTCTTGGAGTAATCCTATATCTCTACAATAAAATCTCTATTGTTTTCCCAAAAATCTCCATCTCGCCCCTCCTATACTGTATTACTGTAGTCTATAAATCACATCACAAATCTCTCTCTAAAAAAAAAAAAATACAATTTCTGCAAAAATTAAAAAAAAAATCCCCTAGCTTTTCACTGCTACTATTTTTACTCGCCCCTTTTCTCCTCCATATCACCCCGACTCCGTTCTCTCTTTCTCGCTCTCTCTCCCTCTCTCTCCATTTCGTTCTCCATTTCGCGGAGCTCCTTCGAGGGAGAGGAGGGGGATGAGGCAGATCCCTTAGTCTCTCTGATCCCCGTCGATTTATCGCTTCCCACAGAGTTCGATCGCGCCCCCAATCGGTTTGATTCGAGGTGATTTGCTTAAAATTTCCGATTTTTAGGTTTATAGATGGAGTTCGGAAATAAAAAAGCTAAATTTTCACTACTTGTAGTTGCTAATTTTGTGCGCTTTCTCAGATTCCTGGTTTAAATGTGCACAGGCGGAGAGTATTTAGGATCTATACATGGTTTCTATTGAGTTTTAGGGTTTTTTTTAAAAAAATATAATTTTTGGCTTTAAGTTGGTTTAGACTTTTTCTAGAGTTGCTGCCATATAAAGAGACCCCATTTATGTGCTTGTTGTTAAGTTGTATTGATTTTCTTACTATATTTTTGGCTATAGAGTTGATTTAGAGTTTAGCAGGAGTTGTTTTTATGGAGGAAAAACAAAAGAATTTTTACTAAAGCAGTTGCTAATTTTGGACTTTTATGCTGATTCATGGGTTTATTTGTGTTGTGTTTGAGAGAGATTTAAAATCTATCCATCGTTTCCATTGAGTTTTTGTTTCCTTTCCAATTTTTTGCTTTAAAGTTGATTTATACTTGCCTTGGAGTTATTGCTATATAATGAAACTTCATTTAAGAACTCATTTTTAAGTTTTCTTTGTTACTTCTTATTGATTCCTTAGTGATTTTTATGAATGTGGGAGTTTTGGAAGGATTTTTTTTACCCCCCAACAGCAGTTACTACTTTTGGATTCTTACTCTATTTGCTAGGTTTTAAATGCATTGGGTCCAACAGGATTTAAGATCTATCCATTTTTCGCTTTGGGTTTGAATTGTATTAAAGATTTCGTCATGAACTTGGATTTGTTATTATAATTTTTTTTGGCAGAAAATGATAACTTTTTGTGTGTTTCATTCTTTGTCCATATATAAGCAAGGACTGCCTTTTTATTTTTGTCGGAATTTTGCATTAATTGAGCCGCTGTAGTGGCGAAAGCTCAGAAAATTCTTATCTTTAGAGAGAACTAATAGGAGATATTCATAAAAATTTGATTGAGATTAAATATGAAAGGATTGGATTGGATAGATGGCTCCAGAAATAAAGAGATAAAATTCACTGTGATCATGATAGATAATTAATGAACCATCCACATAGAGAAAGGTCAGATAAACTTATCTTTACTGTCCTTTTTTTTTAAAAAAATTTGTATATAATCTTATAATAGGGTGGTGCGGAGATTTTACGATCAAATATACTTAAGACGGTTCACATAATGTTTAGGATATGTACAAATTGGTGAATATATTATCATGATAATATTTTCATTTAAAAAATTTTGCTCAGTTTCTAATGATTGAGGGTAGCTTCATGGTTTTGGTCAGAAGTCGTATCATTATATATAATAGATTTAGATGCTCTGTGTGACTGTGTGTTATCTTACCTATCCTTGTAATCAGGCTTGGACAAATGACTAATGCAAAAAAGGGAACTGAAACTACAATCATGCCAAAGGATCGGATTGATTCTCCATCCTTTGATGAAGGTAGCAGTAGCGGCGGATCAGCTAATGGAGGAGCCCCTGTTTTAAAGAAGGGACCTTGGACTTCTGCTGAAGATGCCATTCTCATCGACTACGTTAAGAAGCACGGGGAGGGGAACTGGAATGCTGTTCAAAAGAATTCGGGCCTGTCGCGCTGCGGTAAGAGCTGCCGTCTCCGATGGGCTAATCATCTGAGGCCAAACTTGAAGAGAGGTGCCATCACTCAAGAGGAGGAGGATAAGATCATTCAACTGCACGCTATGTTAGGGAACAAATGGGCTAAAATGGCTGCTCGTGTAAGTAAATATTTTGTCCTTTGTACTGCAACCTTATTTAGCATAGTGATGCCTAATGACAGTGCATTTTGCAATAGGTCCACAAACTTTAAAAATGTTTTATTACCTAACCTTTCACTATGTTTGATTTAACTACCTCTCAATCAAAACTTGATGGTATTTGGGAACCTTTCTAATGAAATATTCTGTTATATCATGGAATGTTCTGTTACTTCATGGGATATTCTGTAACTTCCTCTTCCTCTTCTTCTTCTTCGTTGGTTTTAAACGACAAGCATCAAGTTCTAGCAGAACATAATATGAGTTTCTGTTCTCAAAAGTATCGAAACAGTAGGTTGCAAGATTGAAATATTTTACTCAATAAAATGCAATATAGTTGAGGTGAGTTCTATGCATTTTACCTTCTTTATCCTTGGTTTTGTTTTAGCCTATGCTTTTTGGTTGCAGCACATATGTCCGTAATTTTGTCATAAGTCTTAGTAATATAAACTGAACAAGTCTCACTTTAGCTTCTACCCTTCTTAATATATTGATTCCTCCTCCTCGGAATCTGTACTTGGTCATGAATTCATTCTGACGCATATAAAGCTGTGTTTAGTACAAAAAAATCCTCATTGTATAATAAATTCCAAGTCCTCCTTTGCCTGCGACTCTATTTTATAAAAAGGCATATTATGCATACAGTTAGCTTGCATACTCCCGCTGTTTGATAATGCTCTTGATGGTTAAGTTCTGTTGTATCTATCGATGAAGTTTGGATACTCCATCTGTAAAGAATGAAGTACATTTCATATAAAGTGACAGATAAATTTGCAAAAGAATAGTTATATATTTGATGTCTCAATATTTTTGGGTATGTGGAGAATATCAATAGACACAAGAACTATATTTCTTCAACATGGGGTTTTAACTGATTGGATATCTGGCACTCGTTTGGCTTCTTAAAAGCTCTAGACATCTCCGTTACTTGTATATCTTAGTTAAAGAGAAGTGACTTCTTGCTTTCTCATATGTCTCGATCTTGTATGAAGATCTATACTTCTTTTCCTTCAAACAGTTGTTTTCTGCAATTTCATTCTATGTGCTTTTTTTTCAGGTTATAGTGACAGAGGATGAGTAAATCGCCCTAAGGCTCCTTAACCTCTAATCATAGCTTTAGTTTTGTCCTTCGCCTTAAAATTTATGGATTTGAGTCCCTAGCCTTCGCTATTTGTAGCAATTCCATTTATTTCCTCCAAGTTGGATATATCCACACAATCACCACATAACTCCCGTGTAAGTGGCTTTTGACTTCTCATATGGTGATTATGTGGTATTCTATCCAGTATAAGGAAAAAAATGGGAACATAACAGAATGCTAAAGAGTACAAACAAATGGAAATGTTGGGGAATCAACTGAAATATTTTAGAGGTTGGGGGCCTGCGATGCAATATATGTGAAAGAGGACTATTTTATACAACCCTGATAATTTCTTTTTGAGATTTGTTTAAATTTTCCAGAATTAAACTCAAATATGCTTTTTTTCTTCAGTTACCAGGGCGGACAGATAACGAGATAAAGAACTATTGGAACACCCGGATAAAGAAGCGTTTGCGAATGGGGTTACCAATTTACCCAGAAAATATCACTGTTCAAGTACAAAACGAAAATCAGCAATCTCACGTCGCTAGCAGCTTTAGCAGCAGTTTCCCTGAAAGGCCAAACTATATTTTCCACGGAAACAATGTTGACTTGCCTTATATCATCTTCGACAATTTAAATGCCAACCCAGGAGCCTTATCCTACCTACCGCCACCAAACTCTAATTTTTCTCTCTCTAGCATGCGTATTCAGAGTTTGGGGGTGCAAAATCGTTGCTTCACGAATTCAATGAACCACACAAGACAGCTTAATGAAACGATCTCTCTTCCCACTGGGCTTCCTGTTGTTGAGCAACTCTCCAGTTATTCTTATGATCCTGACCCTGGCAGTAAGAACCCAGAAGCGCCTCTAGTGAGTGCTTTTGGTGGTGGCCATTCCCTTTTGAATGGCTTCTCCTCTGCTTCTAAGCCCCTTCAAGGGGCCGTGAAGTTGGAGCTCCCTTCACTCCAATATTCTGAGACTGATTTTACCACGGATGATCCTTGGTTAGATAAAGCAGTTGATACTTATCTGCAATCTCCTGCTACAATTCATTCGGTGCAAAACAACACTTTTGCCTCTATGCAAAATACCGGTCTTTTAGAATCCCTTATTAACATATCACCAACTGTAAACAGCTTGGAAAATCGGCCATGCCCAAATAGTTCTGGTTCTTCAGTTTTGACAACCAATGACTTGGCAGAAGCTCCTGAGATTAATGTCTACAACCAACGCTTGGTAGGTTATAATGAAATAGCTTCTCCGTGGAGTAAATTTCCTACTTTTTTAAATGAGTGCACGCCTCCTCTTTGCAGCAGCCCGCTTGATGAGCTTCCACCCCCCAACTCGCCTTTTGGTAAGCATCTGTACTGCTTTATATAATAATCTCGCTTTGTGTGTCTGGCCCTAGCTTATGTTGAAGCTTCTCTGTTCCAAGAAGTGGGACAGTCTAGCATCAGTCAAATGGAAGTTTGGACTTCTTGTTGTGGTAAGAAGCTGAAATGAACTTTTGAACCCCAAAGAGCATAAACTCTTAACTTGAAGTTTCTGCTTTTGTTGTCGTGGGAAGTTGTTGCGATTAGTGTTTTTTCAAAGAGTTTTGTAGAATTATTCTATCTAGGCCAGAAAGTTTCTGGCTTCTCCAAAAGCAGGAAGTTCTACTTCGTATCTTCTGCTGCTAGCTGCAGCACAAGGCTGTTTGACAGGGTTTTTCAATGTAAAGCAATTAGTCCTTCAGACAGCTCTACCTAGCAAGCATTTCTCCTGAAGCTCTTTATTTTAGATGCGTAACTTGAAATTCACATTACTAAAACTTCCACAGGATCGAATATTATCTTTGCTTCTGGTGAGCAAATTCCAGGCCCACGGTCAAGCGAACAAGAAACCCTATCTCGCCCGGATTTCTTAAGGCCAGACGAATTGCTTGATTCTAACTGGTTTCATGGAAGTTCTGAAATTGCAAAAGAAGATTATGATGTCAACGAGGTAATAACGGCACTTTTAGCTGAAGACTTTTGCAACAGGCCTGTTTCTATCGATTCAACTTATATATTCAGTAATGGGCTCGGCCTCAATGCCTTCCCGTGGAAGAACATGCCTCAGGCTTGTCAAATGTTCGAAAATCCTTGAGATCTTTTATCGAAGGGCTAAATTGCAGGAGACCCCTTATAAATATTGTGATTTTCACATTACCCTGCTGAAATTTAGAAACAACATCTTATCCTATTGGCACTCATGACGGAGGGGACGGGGGGAAGATGATGATATCTTGGAGTATGCAGGATTCAATATTTTAGCCGGAATTAACGGAAACTGCGATGTTTATTGGGGATTTCCTTCAATTTAGCCTGTACGTGAACTTAGATTTATTTCGGCTTTGGGTGATTAATAGTACTTTGCTAGTGTAGCCATTGCTTATGTTTCTTGTTTGTAACAGTAAAATATTAGATGTTATATGCTTGCTTTAAGCATTCGACGGGTTAATTAGGGCTAGTAATTTACTGTGAATTGTTGTTGAATAATATGAGGGAGATTAACGATGTTACCCGTGATACTTCAATTTCACATATGGAGGAGTTATTTGTTTTTCCTGTTAAATAGTTTACTGCTGCATGGCTTATTTTGTTTCAGCATTCAGAGTATTCTGTAGCTTTTGTTGCATTCAGGGTATTCTGTAGCTTTTATTTCAAGTGAATATCATTCGGAGCATGCTATCCGTACACTTTTAGATTACGTGTTCATCTCACATTCTATTCATCCAAAGATTCTTATTTTTCACTTGTTTTATCAACTTATTTTGTAAACTCTAGGATGCGTGGGGTGTAAAATTTATACCTATGCATAAGAGTCCAGATAGGTAGCATTTTCCTATCATTTATTGTTATTTTTTTTATTCCACTTTATTATTGATTCTATGGTTTATTTGATTTGAATTTGCATAACGTTTTTATATTATTGCATAGTAAATAAGTTGTTGGTCTCTCTCTCTCTCTCTTAAGTTGCAATAGTGGAGTGCCTCTCCATCAATCAGAATATATATATATATCTTCTGCTTTCGCAGTTGCACTAATAATCATCCAGATCATGTCCCATGCTATTGCAATCTCTGTGAATCATATCAAAGCTCCTTTTGCCAACCTTTGTTTCTCCTGCTACCTCATTTCACCGTTGCCGTCGAATTGTGAAACCTGCACAGAAAACAGCTTGGCTGGATCGTCGTGGTGCAGTTTGATGGAAAAGAGCCCTTGACGGACATCACTGCGAGAAGCGCTGTGAAGCTGGTCAGCACTGCAGTCCTTTGATGTAATCCGTCAATACAACTGTAATCTGGTGATCGATATCGATGCAGGCAGCATGGAAGAGAAGAGATAGTTGGTCTTACAGTTCCAGTTTGCAGTGCGCAGCATCGATTCGACAAGCGAAAGGGGACAATTTGTGCTCAAAGCTTACAATCTTTGCCGTCGCATTCTAGTTCCAAGGTTTCTTTTGAGTTTTTGGTTTCTTTGATTAGTGGAATTCATGTTTCTTCCCTTCTCTATATTATTATTATTATTATTATTATTATTTTCGCTTGTTTGTTGGAAGATGTAATCCAAACTTTCTCTAAGATTTGATGAGAGACATGGTTTATCTCCAAAGAGGTCAGATAAAGATATGATAGTTTAATGCCATCAAGGTGAAAGACATGATAGTCCAATGAACACAATAAAGCCTTATCACTGTACGTGAAAGAATTCTTTTTAGCTACGTTCAGTACAAATATATAATAGAAAGTTGATCAAAGCAATAGACATTTCCGCTGTAAGCAGAAACACATTGATGAAATTTGACATGTTTCTTTTTAGTAGGAAACATCAAAATAAAGAAAAAAAGAAGTCCAAATAAACAAATCTAACCACAGTTGAAGCATCTAGTTTGAACTACCATCACTCGACTCAGCCTCCATAGAAGACAAGCTTGAAAGACGCAGCGGCCGACTAGCTGCGCGGGGAGGCAAGACGGGCACGATCGGAAGGCGGAAATCTTCGCGAATATCCTTCAAGTCAGTGCCAAGAACATCGCGCTCTCTGATTTGAGATACCTCCCTCGATCTCGACTCGTTCTCCTCCACGCAAGCCAAACTCGGCGCGACCCAAATCACTCCTTTTGTAGATGAATCCACCTGCGGAGGTGAGTGACTGGAGCCACCTTTATCTGTAAAACAAGAGTAATTGCATGTTCGGCCTAACTTTTGAAACAACTTTACTATTCCGAAAAAGCAACATGAATAGCAATTCTAGATTAAAGTTTTTGCCATTTGCTAAACTGTTCAAGGAGAGGATATAGTCTATTAGCATTTCTAGTATATTTTCAAACAGTTTTACTCAATAGCACTTATGCAAAAACTGTTCAAGCTAAAAGTCCATTCCTATCGAGAAAAATGGTAAATAATGGCATAATCACACTATGATCCTACTGTCCAAGTATTCACAATAATTTCACGTACTTTTGGTTGGTCTGACACTGGGACAAGAAGGAAAGAAGAACAGGAGAAAACAATGATAAGATAATTGTCAATTGGCAGATGATAAATTACTATTTTTCGAAATTCCGTGACTCTGAAATAACAAAGATAAGATAATTACATGAAAACTCTTTATTTTTATATACTTTAGTTCGATGTATACATATAATTAACCAAATTACTCCCAAATTCTTTCTGAACTGAATTTTGAATTTTAAAGCCTGCATAGAGCAAAGCTTGTGATTGTGATAAGAGAAGTAAATCACTCCTCACCTGCATAGAGCAAAGCTTCTTCAAGTGCTGAAGCATTTGACAGCGACCTTGCCGACGGGCTAGAATCATAAACAGGGTCTGCGACTTGACTCTCATCGGCATGCGCCGCTTCGTTACCTGAAATATCGAGTAAAGAATCGATAAGCAACGATTATTATAATCCACCATAAATGGTTAACTATCCAACCATTACTTTTTAAAGATTATTATCACCTGGTTGTTTGAGATTATTATCTTCAGTCACTACCGCCTTCTCGTCATCCGAAATTGACGAAATTGACGCCGATTCTTCAGTTATTTCCTCCTCCATAGCTTTCGAATTATCTCCGCCGCTTCCTGCTGACTTGATCTCAGCCTTTATCTGTTCGTCGTGCATTGACTCGCCATCGTCGGACGATTCGCTCTCTACTTTAGGAGCTTCATTGTCGTGGCTCGTAGCGAGTTCACTCTGTTGGCTATTCACTTCATCCTCAACAATCTCCTTGTCGCATTCTTGATCATTTCCCGACGAAACCGTGTCGGAGTACTCTTGGCCTTCGCTCAGCTTGGATTCGCTCTTCTCGCTGAATTCTCTCTCTAAATCAGCGAAATTGGTCTCCTCGGTGTTCTCTTTCTCGGCAACGAAATAAGGTCTGAATCTCGAAGGCCTTAAGTCTTGTTTCAAGTCCCCGAGAAATGACTCGCCTATTGTGAAGCTCTCATGCCTTCTATATAACAAATCCCTCGGCGGAAGTGGAACAAAACCCTGATGGGTAGAATTGTTATTGTTACTGTTGTTGTTGTTATTATTATTATCATCATCTTTCCCTGCAGGGTTATTACTCTCATCTGCTTGTTCATAAGGAAGATCAAAAGGATTTCTGCTTGGTAAGAGGACCGAAGGAGCCGAACCCGGAATTGTGTCATCTGAATCGAAAGGAAGATCAAAAGGGTTTCTTCTCGGAGCGAAAACCTGAGGAATTTGGACTTGAAATTTTGATAATTCCTCTATGGTAGGCAAAGATTCATTACCATCCAAATCAATCAAATTCTTTTCCATTTCCGATCTCACGAACTTCCTTGCCCTCCTCCTGGCAATTAAATTTTCCAATCTCTGATTCCTCTCGATCTCAGAAGACCCGACGCTCATGAGATTCTTTTGATCATCCGCCGTCCATTCCACGACTTTAGCATGATCATCATCCTTCTCTTCTTGTGCTCCTTCCTCTTCTTCTTCGTCCTCGTCTTCCTCATCATCGTCTTCTTGATTTTCAGTTTCTTCCTCGATGCTATTACCGTCTTCCGATTCGCGATCATGAGACGATTGTGTTGACGCCGCATCAGAGCCGTCCTTCGATGCTGCTGACGGCTGAGGAGCCTCAGAATCCAACAGAGGGTGGAGCTCGTCAAGCATCGGGATGATCTCAGAGGCGTCGGATGAGGATATCTCCGACTGATCAGGCTCACAATCAGAAGCAGCTTCGCGATGATCAACATGATCAATCTCTACCTCTACCTTAGGCTTTCCACTTTTCTTTTGATCCTCCCCAATCTCACTTGGTATATTTTCGTTCTTTCGAGAAAAACCGTGATCATCTTTCTCTCTAACCGATTTTTTCTCGCTACGGCTCGCAACTAAAGCTCCTTCATGATGCTTTCTCACAAGAGAAGCATCCTTTGCTTCACCATTTACAAGCCTTTTACCCTCCTCTTTAGTTTCAGGCACATTTGGTTCACCATAACTTAAGAGGAGTCCGAGAAGAACCGCGGTGCATAGAATTGTAGGAAATGAAGCCAACAGAAGAGCGAAAATCGAAGGAAAATACCTGTATATTATGAGGAGAAAACACACAATACAAAGAATGAAAGGATGATCCCGAACACATCCGCGACTAGCCCTTCGCATATGAATTGGAATTTTCTTGATGTATCCCACTATTTCCTTCGAACCGATCGCCATTGCCGTCTATTAAGCTGTCCAATCTACATTACATAACCTGAGATATTGGAAACAAAAGAAGGAATAATGAGACTAATTCTACATAATATATATACACATTACACTATTCAATTCGTTGTGCGAAAATAACGAAAATAAGGTTTGCTTCAAGTAATACTAAGTTCATGTTGAATAGCTGTAGAAAAATAATTCATGAGGATCCAAGTGAACTATTATTAGGAACCACTATTTCACTATATATTGGAACAAACATCTTTAGGATCCAACGGGATGAACCAAATGTAGAACACAAACTTACATTCGTAACATAAATATAAAAACACAAACAATACTTCGATATAAGCGTAGTTTTATTATTCTGATTTAGCTCGTTACAATTGCAACATACAACCTCACAAAATGAAAGCACTTAGAACTAATAATTACCTGATATATTATCGACATTAGTTAAATAAAAGTCGAAATAAAACATTACATATGGATTACAAATTTGTACAAAATTTTTTTAAAAAAAGCTTTACGGATTTTAAATCTGTACCTCAGAATCGTGCATTGAAAATGATATTGATAGTTGTGAGAGAAGAAATTAAATGTATCATATTGCGACTCTTTTGAATCGAATTTTAATCCTCAAACTAATAAGAAATATATAATATTGATTAAATAAGAAGATTCATATACCAAAAATTAGGAGAAGGTGTTTCAAAGCCAAGAAAATTTGAGAAAAGCGAATGAAGGAAAGGAATAATTACCCATCATCCTCTTCATCATCATTTTACACCAAAAAAAAAAAAAAGAATTTTCACATCATCATATTTATTAGAAATAAATTTTTTTTTTTTTAAAAAGAAGCGAGAGAAGAGGATATGATTACCCAAAGCATCCACTGGAATTTTATTGGAATGGATCATAAGCATATATCAGATTAAAATAATAATAAAAGAAAATTCTGAGATCTCCTCCTAACCTCTCTTTCTCTCTCTCTCTTTCTCTCTCAGAAACAAAAATGAGCACGAATTATGGGGCGGAACCACGGCTAGATTTGGGCCCACCAGGCAGCCACGTGTCATCACGTCACAGGCTGGGATTGTTATGCGTGGCCATTTTGCAAACAAGGTCCTCCTCTCTTTCTAATTTGCAACGCATGGTCTCGATTTTGGATTTTTTTTTTTCTTTTCTGGAATTTGAGCCCGAATTTCTGCTGAAAGGTGATTTTTTTTTTTTTTTTTTTTGGGGGTTAAGAAAACCTTTCTCAAAACTGCAAAAACAGAAAAGAAAAATGATCCTATATTGCGAAATTAAAATAATAGTGTATTTCTCTTCTCATTGGCATTTAATTATTCTAATTTTTGTTTTCTTTTTTTCTTTTGAATTTAATAGTTTCTCGACATATTTTGTTCAAATGAAGGATAATAATATGAATGAAATTTCATATAGGAAACTTGTTACTGGGTTTGTTTCTTTAAACATTACAGCTGATCACTTCGTTGCATTATTAGAAAAAGCACCAAATGATCAATTAAACATATCGACATTAATCCAGCGTTTTCATTAAAATAAAACATTCAGATAGAAGGAAAAAAAGAAGAAGAGAGTTCTGATCCTCGCTAAACAGTGTTTAGATATAATTTTGTATCTCCAATTAACCAATAAATACCACTTATGAACACAAAATTTTATCGGGCTAAAAGAAACTAGCACTCTAAAGTTACAAAGTAATGTTTGGCCACCAGAATATTGTTCATGTACAGCTTCAGCAGCAGCATCCTCTTCTCTGTTGATCATTTCTTCCAATAAGAAGCCCTGAAATCTGAAACACTCGGATGTTTTCGGATCTTAAAGCGATTATGTATACTTTCCAATCTCCATCTTCTTCTTGATCGCCCGCTGTCCATGGTATATAAACGCATCGATAATTCCAGAAACTGTGAAGACACCTGGACATTGTTCATAAGTAACCAAAAATTCGGGTTAATAACTTTATGAGCAATCGTAAGTATTCGGTAAAACTGTACTAATCCATAAATCAGGTCGAACCTCCAACAATGGCACACAAGTTAGTCAGATAGTGAAGAAAGGATCGGTTTTCTTCCGTGAAGATCACCTGCAACATAGGTTCCAGTAAACCTTTGTCCAGATATTTTAAAAAATAGAAACGCAAATAAATGAGGTTGGGATCACAGTGTATTGGGATTATTCACGCACGCAGACTAATTAGCTGCAATATAACAGCACCAATCCAAGCACCCCCGCGCGCGCAAAAACAACACACACACACACACACAAAATAAAAGAAAAAGAAAAAAAAAAAACCTAAGGATAATTCTTTTGCATTATAGATGTTAAATATAAAATATTTTTCTACTCATATCTAGCGATTCTTCACTTCTAGTCTCTACCAGACACATCACATAACACCATAAGAGAAGTAGATGGGACTTAAAATTATCATATTGAGAACAGATAAACCAAACTAGCTGTGCATCAAGTCAGTAAAATATCAAGAAATTCATTCCACCTCTAACAAATATATAGGCGTACGTTAGAGGGGCTGATTTAAAAGAGTAATTCTGAAGATTTGATATGGGTGATTCTCATATTAGTCATAATACCTTCGACAATTTAGGACACTATGCCAATTGAAAAGATTTGAAGAGCGGTATTAACATTAAGGATATTTTTATTCACCTTAATTGGTGAGAAGTCATAAAAGAAGAATACGCCAGGAACGGGCTTAGGATAAACATTTCCATCTCTGAAGTGCTCTGTCACTGAGAACTGTGGGTTGAAAAAAAATAGAGGAAAGAAAGAAAGGAAAATGAGGCATCATAATGTGTACAAAAGGTAAGATATATAACAGGCACCAAAGAGAGAGAGAGAGAGAGAGAGAGAGAGAGAGAGAGAGAGAGAGAGAGACTAACTTTACCTGGTTGGAGTGGATTTTGTGCCCCCTTATGTCAGTGTAAATTGTGGGGACAACCTGAGAAAGTAAAGAAGATCCTTCAAGATGCACTCGCATGTAATATCAGAGCATAAACAGCCTACCAGTCCGATCATATAAGATGCAATATCCAGATAACATGATATCGACCAAGCATGGAGAAAAGAGCATTATCGTCCCCAGCCTTTTACAAGATTTAACATTTTCAATTGTTACTATTTCGTTCATAAAATTTGTCCTTTTTTCTTTTTCTTTTTTTTTTTCACAACCATGCCCTTTAGGGTAAAACATATATTCATCCCCAAAAATGGATTGAAAACATCGTCATAATTGCCATGTATATGCTCACGTAGCTGCCATTTTTCTACATGGCAATTATGAACATTTCATCCTTTTTCAATGTAATGAAAATGTACAATAGATGCAAAGGTTGAGGATCAATCTGTAGCCGTGCTAAAATATTGAGGACCGCCAATGGAATCTACCCAGAATAAAAGGACTAGCATAACAGTAAGGCCAACAATTACTCACCTTGATAAAGTACTGATATGCCCCAGATGATGCTTGCTGTGTCCAGTGCGCACTGATATGTTCATTGAACTGATTAGAATTATGAATAAAAGAAACAAAAAAAAAGGAACTGTAGATTCCAACTTACCCATCAAGAGGATTTACAGCACCTGGGAACTCCTTTCCGAAGGACAGCTTGTTTATTTTGTGAGTAATCTGGTATTTTTCAAATAAAAGAGTCATTTTATATCTTCAATTTATCCAACAAGTCAAATGAGTTCATGAATGCAACTCACATTGTAATTTTCTGCTTGAAAGGCCAACAAATCATGCACATGGACATTTGATTGATGGAAGCTTTTTCCAGCGGCAAAATGGAAATTTCCAGCTACTTTACCAACATCCAAGAACCCATGGATGTTGCATCCTTCCCCTTGTTCCTCTTTAATCTTTTCAATTAAGCCCTCCCTCGTGCACTAACATAAAACAAAGACCACAAGATCAAAATCAAACAAAAGGGAGATTTTCTAATGTTTTATGGACGAACAAATTATAAAAGGGGGCGGTCAGCATGAGATTGAGATTGGGTAGGGTTTTTGTAAGTACAATACTAAAGTGCATAATAGAATAAATTCAGAGGGGTTATCTGCAATTAGCGTAAATATATATATAGATCAATAAAAGCTTCCAGAGAAACAATTATAAATTACTATGGCCAAACTTGATAATTTATAGCAATCAAAAGCTTAAATTGTCCAATATTGATAGTTATACCTGGTCGATTAATTCTGGATTTGACAAACCCCATCCTTTATTTCTATATGCTTCACGAACTTCTTCACATGAATTACAGCATTGATCATCCAACTGCATTTAGAAAAACAATTATTTTTGAGTTTACAGAAAATCAAACAGCCAACGGCCAAGCACAAAAGAAACTATTAAAAAAAAACTAAACACAGGAAAAACACAGTGAATAACTAGGTATCATGATTTCCTATTTGCCACCCTGAAATATTGAATCTAACACAGCAACTCCTCAAACCATATATTTTCATACTTTTGCCTTGTTCCAGCAGTGTTGCTTCACCAATATAAATCACTTTGCTAATATGCCAGCAAGGTAAAAACTAAAAACAGGTTTTAATATTTCAAGGGGGCAATATTAATAGGAGGGTATCATATGGTTAAGCCAAAAAGGAACAATTAAGCACCTAAAGAGACGGCATTAATATTTAAAAAAAAAAAACAACTGCAACCATATTTCCATACCGTTTCAGCACCATAGCAGGAACCACAGTACGTCTCGTTATGCTCAAGCCTCCCCCCATGTCTCTGTAGAGGCCTCTCAATCTACATAAGAAAAAAAGGGTAAGAAATTATAATTTTAAACAAGGAATTTCAACCTCTTAATGTCATAGTTACCAAGAAATTAGAAATAGTGGCTGATATTTTGCTTAAATTTTTTTTTCTGGCACTCTGCAGGTTTTTATTGCCCAAGTCATTAGGCAATTAACATAAGCTCCTATAAGGTGCCTAAGCGTTTCAAGGAGAGCAAAACTTTTCAGAAGCTATACAAAAAGGCCAAATTCAAACATTGATGCCTACATTCATATAACCTGCATAGTGGCCAAAAACAGGGAAAAAAAAAAGAGGAGGAATTCTCAAGTATAGATTACATGCTTACATGCTAATCATAAGTACAAAAGTTACTAACCTTTGGGGCACCAACACCACCTTGTCTTGACCCAATAACATTTCCAAGATGGTCCAACCTTTTCTTTAGAATGTCATGCCTCTACAAGTGGACAGATATAATACATGTAGTATATTCTTTGAAGTTGCGGCTATATAAATCTACAGCACTATATAATCAATTAAAGACAACAAAAGAGAAGGGTGTGAACATACTATGTCCCAGTGTTGCTCCCCGCTAATATCCATTGTATCAACACTCAAAAGTGAGCAAGCAATAGCTGGAAAAGTAATATCAAACTGCGGGAGAACAAAAAGTCATCAATACTCGTGGCAAAAAGAATGAACATTTGATATGTGCTGAAAAATTTTCATCATAAGCCTCTATATGAATGTCTCTGATATAAAGGTATGTCCAGTAAATATATATAGAATAGTTGCAATTTCAACCTAAATGTAGCACTCACAAGGCAAGTGAAACTATAACAAACCTATTAGTATCATCTACTCATCATAAGAGTAGTTATAATTCGTTATTAAAATTAGCAGGTGAAAAGCATGATATCAAGGACTTCTACATATTCTTACGAGTTTGAAACGGAGATAGAAAAGTTAAGACAATCCAAATGTACTTCAATAATTAATCAGCCCTAAAACCAAGCCAGCAATTTCAATTTTAACTGATAGAAAGAAAGTGAAGTACTAACATTGACACGTAGTCTTTCGCCTCGTGATGTGTCAACCACCAACTTAGTCTCAGTTGCTGAGTAAAAAAATAGTCCTGGAAAAAAAGGATGAAATTGAGAAATGATGATTAGATTCACACTATACAAGCATGTAGGATACATCCAGGAAGGCGACAAGAACACAAGTATGCATTGATATGTAGGTATGCAAGAAGGTATGCAAGACTCACCAGTTTCCAAGTATGGCCTAATATTTAATTAAGAGACACAAAGAGGAATCCCAAAATGTCAGATCAAGCTTATATCATATTCATCAACCATTAGATATGATCACAGTACTTCACTATCTGGGATTATACCATATAATGCCGCTCATGCAAAACTATTTTCCCTAATTGCAATAAAACACAAGCACACCAAATGCCTTCTACATGACCACTAAATCCGATTATAAAATAAGTTGATAAATCAACAAAAACAATTCAAAATCCAATTTTTAATAGAACCCACAAAGCACCAAAACCAAAATCTTCGAAAAATCCTACTATACACAACTCAATCAACCATACGAAGGAGCAATACACTACATAATGAGATGAAAAAAGGAGGAAAAAAGTTAAATCCCAAACCAAAAAGCGTCTCACTCGTCTCGATGGTGAAGAGGAAACAGTAAATCAACAAAAATCCAATTTTTAAGACAACCAACAACCCAATGGCCTCAAAACCTCCGGGAAATTCTACTACAGAGCGTCCAATGAACCATCCAAAGCAGCAAACACGCAACATAGCGAGATCAGAAGAGGCGAGGAAGCGTCTCACTCGTCTCAGAGATGAAGAGGAAGAGCATGACGAGAGCGGAGACGATAGTGACGATGCCCCCGGAGAGCGTGCGGCTGTAGAAGTCCTCGTTGATCTTCGGGTACGCGTCGAGGTTCTTAAGCTTGTTGAGGATCTCCATCTCCAAACACTAATCCAATCCAATCGGGGAAACAAACCCTAGCCGAAGCAATCAAACCCTAGCACCGCCCTCTCTCTCTCTCTCTCCCCAAAGAGGAAATCTAGGGTTTCCGGGGCGGAAACAGTGCTCCGATCTCAGCGCGGCGGAGTCGCAGAGGAGGCGACGCGTCGACACGCAACGAGAGAGTCCTTTGGCCCTTTGACCACCGTCGTATGATATTAATTAATTATTTCTATAATAATGATTAAAATATAAGGCAAATGCTACATTGCTATGCTTACATACAATGTATCCGATAATGCAGCGGATGAGCAATATTGCGTAAAATTGCGTACGTGGCAGATAATCAGTGGATCGGTATTGTATACTTTGTCCACGTCGGATTCCACCGAAGCATCGGCTTGAGGTCAGGTACATTATGACGTACCCATAGTATTAGTCTTCGTATTGATTGAGCGTGTAGCGCGGGGAGATTTACTGCTGCCCTTTTGTAGGCTGCTAATGGCATTTTCCCCTTTTTTAACCTTTTTTTTTTTCCCTCTCATTCACCTTTTTTTTTTTTAATTTATTATCATTTTGTTTATTTATTTATTTTGAAGAAGCACTCAGAATAATAATCTCGTTTTCGGATGTCTTGGATATCATTAAAACAATTTGAACCATCTTAAAATCACGGTATTATTGCACTAGAATCTTAAATTTTAAGTATTAGGGGATTTTTATTTTTTGGGTTACTTTGGATGCACTTTTTGGATATTTTATTGGGGATAATTTTGGGGTAAACTGGATAATGATCTAGAAAAGTTGCAAAGCTCAACTTGTGAGAACAGAATCAAATAATACTATCCTATAAAACTATTTCACAAATAATCCAAATGGAGCGTAGTAATTGGATTACATGAGCTCACTATTTCCTTTTTTGGAAACTCTTTACATATAACTTGGAGGATTTTACACGCGCAATTAATTGCAGCATATGCGTCGGACCATTTAGTACGAAAATGGTGCTATGGATATATAGAAATACATAATTAAAAAAGAAAAAGATATATTTTACAGTAACTAGTATTTTAAAATGCCATTTACAAGCAAGCAAATAGAAGGGCAAAAAGCATTTTACTCTATCAAAATAATAATGACTTGTCTTATTTACTTAGCATCACAGTGCATGTCTCCATTCACCACTAATGGAGAAATTAAACCTGCAGGTTTAATAAAATATTAATGAAATTTAAACCTGCGAGAAATTCTCATCTGCTTGGAGAAAGACAACTATTTCTTTCCTCTTTGAGATAATCATTTATACTCTGTTTGGATGGAGAGAATAAAAGGAAAAAAAAAATAAAGAAAAAAAAGAGAGAGAAACGTTTTTACCTGTGAAAAGAGGGAAAGAAAAAGAAAAAGAAACTAAAAATACACTACTACCATATAAAGTTTTACATATTTAGAACGGAAAAGAGAAATCCATACATGATACACAAGCCACAAATTTTGCTAAACTATGAAAGTTTGGATCACCTACATGGAACTGAAAGAAACAAAAAAACACAAATGAAAAGCTACAACAGGAATTACATGAAACCTAAAGCACAACATGCCCCGAATTTTGTCGAAAAGCCCTAATGGTTTTCACCAATTTAACTACAAGTCACCATATAATTTAAGGAATACCTGCATGGTTCGGACATTCTACAGTCCTAAAGTTAGGATCTATTAGCGAAATTTTAGTTTGATTCTCAACATTTCAAGTTTTGCAATTTGCATCCCTTATCTTCGAGTTCTTTTGCAATCTTAGTACTCCTATAAATTTGCTTGTTATAATGAATGGAAATTTTCCAGTTAACTGCCACATAATCACCACTTGGATGGAGTTACATGGTGTTTATGGAGATACTACCACCCATTTTAACAAAGATATTTAAAGGACTAAGACTGATATAGAAAACAAAATTTCGGGACCCAATTGTAATACTTGAAAGCTCGAGTACAACAAGTGCAATCTACCAATAACTTGATATCCAGTGTTGCAAATGATTATGCGCCATCTCACTGTTCTTGTCACCATACAAATCACAACCCCGTCGTTTCAGGAAGGCAAAGTAATCTGGTAGAGAAAAAAAATCCAAAATTAGTAAGACAATTATAATTAAACTGTCAAGTATGCATCTCTTGTCGTTATTAACACTCAAAAAAGCGAGACACATAAAGCGCTTGATATCCTACGCACAAAAATAATCATTTTAATTTTCTAAGCCGTCATAGAGTAAATATGTTGTTTTGCAAAGAGGCAGATGACAAGTATATATAATTACCACTAGCACAGAAAAAAGAGATGAAATCCGGGGAGAAATATGCTATTCAAGATTAGCTAGCATATGCACACACAATTCAATTACAAATTGCCGATGTTTGTATCTGAAAGAAGACTCTGGCACAAAATGCGGTGATAGAAGAGATTTCTCCAAATATATGAATATTGGAGAATATCCTCTTGTTTATACATGTTTATAAGATATTACTTCCGAAGTAACTATTCCGAGTGCTCAAATGCTCTCACAAACTTACCAAATCAGAGAAGCTTACTTTACTAGACTTTTTACCATAAACAGTTAAGACCGACCTAAAACGGGAATGATTATTTTTCATTTTGGAGTATCAAAGTACAGTAGGCCCGGTTTAAGCTTCAAGGATGAAGAGATTGAACGGTAAAAGTGAATGGTTATGTACACGATATCGCAGAATTGAATTCTTTCTGCGAAATTAATTGATCCAGACTAACATTGAATCAGACTAACCAAAAGAGGTCACGAACTAGAAAAAATTTAAGATTGCTTGATTATTGGTATCACTTAGAAATAACTACTAGAACATGAAAAAAAAGTAAGTATTGCTTGGTTAACAAGAAACCAAATGGGTTGAACTACAGAAATAGAAGGAAGCAAGAACAGTGCTACATAATAGTATTATCTATCAAGCCGTGAAAAAGATTCAACAAAAGACAAGCAAATACACTATCTATTTTACGTCAAGCAATAAAAAGAACTAAATTTCTAGAAAAATTCTAAAGGATCAATAGCAATAGCTTTAGGAACTGTACGGCTTATAATCTACAGATAGAAAGTTCAAGGCATAGAAGATCATTATTTGTAACAACATTACCAGAAAAAAGAAGTAAAAGAAATACCAGATATAAGTTAATGCACAAATTATAGTCGTCAATCCTGTGAAAGGATTAACCGAAAAATCCGCGACAATTTGGTGATGCACATAAGCACTTCTTAGCTCTGCGGGAGCCAAAACCACCTATTCTCTCATCATTACTGCCACTCACACCATAATCGTAAGTCAATTCGGTCATGGGAGGAATGTGCTTGAGCGCAAAGAACATTATATGTGCATGCCCTTCATCACCATGATCATGTAATACCGGCTGCCATAACACATTAGGTGAGCAACTATGGTTCATAAAACGTGCGATATTGCCCATACTTTTTGCAGTTATGGTAATGGGTAACAAATTCTGGGCTTCCGTTGATTCATTCGTACTTGGTTCACCCAATAACTCGGTCCCACGATTCCATCTTGAAGTCTTTTCGCCAAGATATGCTGTTTGAAAGATATAATCATCTTCCTCATCGTTCATGTCCACTCTAACCTCATCAATAAGTTCGCCCGTATATTCACAAATAAATGTACCGGCCCGGATCGGGTCCCACGAACGTAGGCCCCAACCGCGATCCCGCGTCTTAAAAACCTCAAAGTGAAGCCTAATTCCCTTTTGGGTCACTCTATTTCGACAATTAAAAGAGCATTGACAAGAAGAACCACATTCAGCAATAAGAGGCTTTCGGCTCACAAGCAACCCTAGAGAACTATAGGGAAGGTCGCCTTCATTTTGTTGCGCGCACGAGCAATTAATGTCACCAGGGAGACAGACGCTTTGGCACTTGCAACCTTGTAATGGTTTCATTAAGCTGATTGGTTTTAAATATTTAACCTTAGTGATATATGTGAAATGAGTGGGTCCTTTCTCATTGTCAACATCATTAACAAGGCAAACAGGTATATTCTCAGTGCCAGAGGATAAATCAGATAGTATAACTCTCCCCCTCCCCGACGGGTTCTCTTTCCATTTTTGAGTCATCTTCCAAACCGCAAGACCCTCGGGTTGCCCTGGCTCTCTCAGCAATTTGTACTTGAAAACATTGATACCAGACTTCGCTTTCTCCTTCCACGAGTTCTGAATCTTGTAGAGCCCATCATAGTAATAGATTTTCCCGGTTTGGCAGTTGGGGTCTTTCGCGCTCCGCACAACCCTAATTTGGTTCTTTCGGTACAAGCTTCTTTCCAAAGCAAGATTTCCCCTTTCAAGCTTTTGGTCCTCGTTCTTGGTGCTACCTCCTTGACCAGTGTAAATCAAGAAATCGACATCGTCTTCCTCATTCTCGTAACCGCCGGAGGAAACAATACATATTGCCACGGGATCATCTTGATTATCGAATTTGGCGGTCATGTAGTCAATACCTGCCATGCTAGGGGCGTGTAAACCAATGATGCACATCTCCATCCTAAAATAGAAAATATCCCCTACTTCAACGCCAGGTACTGGGCCAATCCTCTTCCCTGCATTAGCCTTGAGATCGTTAGCCAACATGATTGCCCCGGCCTTTAAATCCTGGCGCCCGTTCAGGTTCGACGACTCGTCCAACTGCAGAAGCCGCCGCCTCAGTGCATCAAAAATCATCATGATCGCCTCCACATTCTCCCTAGGGTCATTATACGAAACCCTGAGGGCCGCTATCTCATTTTCCGGTACCTTCCTTACTGGCTTAAGAGGCTTGACCTTCTTGACTTTTGCCGAATCGGAGCGCTCCGCAGAGCTGCTCCCTAGGCGGGACGGCCTTTTGATTTTCCGGCCTCTAGAAGAGGTCTCCGTAACGAAAATGGACTCATCCTCCTCGTCCATTTCAGTGAAGCTCGGCGGGGTGTGAAACGCAGAGATTGGCGTGGCTTTGATGGGGCCGTTAGATCCATTACTAGCAATTTTCGGAGGCCGTCCTCTTGGTCTTTTCACCGGAGTCACTTGAGGTTGTGCAGCGGCAAAAGACGGAACGGGCGGGGAAAAGTTAGAAGGAATTGGAGATCCAAAATCGCCCGAAGAGGGACCAAAGGGGGTTATGCAAACTAGTGGTGGATTGCTTGATTGGTTAAAGTTGTCGAACACCAAATGGGCGGGGAAAAATGGAGCCAGAGTTCTTAAGGGCTTTACATCCAAAGCATCCTGGTTTGAACCTTGCGGGTTCTTCGGGTGCCTCCCCATAGCAAACCAAAGTACCTGTAGAACAAAAAGATCACTATATAGTTCTCAGCAACTATAAAAAACGTAATTTGAACATATAATTAATATCTAAGCGTGAAAAATATATACATACAAAGAGGAAGCAGTAACAACAATAGTAAAGAAATTATGATTAACTGTAGAAATGAAAAGAACAAAGTGACCATATAAAATAGTTTAAAATCATCAGGAAAAAAAAGAAAAAAAACAGAGAGAAAATTTCTCAATGAAACTACAAAATAAGAGATAAAAGAAAAAACGAAGAACAAACCTAGAAAAAGTTCCTAAGGCACAAAAGTGAGGATTTACACATACAGTGAAACCCTAGAAAAGAGCTAAGGAATATATTCGACGAAACATACAAAAACCAACCAAACCCTAGCAAACTAAAAACCAGAAAAAACCGGCGAACGTAGCAGAGATCCAGAAAAATTGGAAGCTCGTGAGCAAAAAAAATCGGATTTTCGAAGTGGGTCGAAGAGATTGAAGCAATTCGACGAAAAAAATAGCTTCGGAGATCAAATTAGTGGATAAATTAGGCGAGTAAATCACAGGAAATTTGGGGAAAGGGAGGGGATTACCTCGAGGAGCCGGAAACCCTAGAAATTTGCAATTTTTTGCTCGTATTTAGATCGGTGAAAACCCTAGAAAAGAATCCGAGAATTGGATCCTCGATCTATTTTAGAAGCCTCACCAGCGTTCGGGTTCCCTTCAATGGATTTGTTTTTAGGGACAGAGGCCCTGGCTTTGACGGGGAGACACGAGTTTTGTACGGACGGCGTCCGCATGCGGAGGGGGAATATGCGGTGGAGATTGAAGAATGAGTGATTGGACGGTCGATTGCACGGGTCCGCATGTGGCGTAGTTCGTACAATGAGCTCTGCCATTTGATGGGTTGGGAGCCGTTGGATTGTTTGGAGATTCGTGGTGCCCAATATCTGTCGACCGCTTGTTGACGATAGTTAGAAGCTAGATTACGCTTGTCCTCTGCTGACTTTGCAACGGTGCAAAATGTACTTCAAAATGTAATTGGTTTCTTTCTTCTTTTTTTTTTTCCTTTTTCTAATATATACACAATAAAACTATTTACCTATCTAACCTCTTTATAAAAAAATATTTCCTATCTAGCCTCCTTTTGAAAAATATTCTCCATCTAGCCTCATTTTCAAAGATTAGAGAAAAAAAAAAAAATTTTTTTAATATATATTAAGGGGTTAAGTGAAGGAGATTATCTTTTTCTCTCTCATCTCCTATTAATTTTTATATCAAAATAATTTTAATCCCATTCGGCCTATAAATTTCATGTTTTAATGTATTAAAACCTAAAATACGAGAAATCCAAATAGTTTTTGGATCAAGATCATTATAATCAACTCCTTTCGAACCATGCATAATATTTTCATCAAAATATAAAAAGATTAGAATTGGTTGATGCGCCATGTGAAAATTTTCTATTTTGAAATAAATTGATATGAGATAAATTATACACAAAAATTAGGGAGTGAGAAGGGATCTCGGGGAAGGAGAGAGAAAAAAATAATTTCCTCCACTTAACCCTTTAATATATATTAAAGGTATTAATTTCTCTTTTTTTCTTTAATCTTTGAAAATGAGGCTAGATGCGGAATATTTTTCAAAAGAAGGCTAGATAGGAAATATTTTTTTGTAAAGAGGCTAGATAGGTAAATAGTTCTACACAATATAGACAAACATTAACCGTACACGTTTGAAGCGTGACATAAACTCCAAATATGTTTTTTTTTTTTTTTTGAGAAATAGGTAGCTTGCTACCTGCTTCATTCATTAAGCAAAATGAATTAGGCTTACATATTGGAGGCAGCCAGGGCCTCCGAGGCGAAACCAACGATTACAAAAACAGAAAAGAAAAACTAGACTACCTTATAGCTACCCTTACAACTAAGATACAAAAGGGCCCTATAGCAACCCATTCAAATAAGATACGAGAGGGAGAAACTCCTCAGTCCGAAGAAACTGGTTACCTGGCCTCAATCCAATCTGTGATCAAAGAAGTGACTCGTTCAAGAACCCGGATAGCATTAAGACTCCCCTCGCAGAAGATCCTGTTGTTTCGCTCTGTCCAAACCACCCACCAGATTGCCGCCAATCCGGTTAGACTTTTTGCTCTCAACTCGGCATTGTGTATGTTACCTAATTCAGCCCAAATCCTCCTGGCACCCCCTACTTCCGATCCGCTTATGTCTGCAACTCCCGTACAAAGTAGAAGGTATCTGACGAATACACACTCCCGAAAAAGGTGATCACTGGTTTCTGCTAACATAGCGCAAAAAATGCAGTATGGATCGACATGGCCCCCTCTTCGGATAATTCTGTCTGCGGTAAGCAATCTCTCGCGGAGAAGTATCCAAATGAAAATTTTGATTTTGACCGGAATTCTGAGCCTCCAGAGATGAACGTAGACGGAGTCTCTCAGCCCTGCATCAGTGATGAACTCGTAAAGCGATTTGACCGTAAAGATTTGATTCGAAGTCCATCTCCACTTAATTGTATCTGGTGCATCCGATGGACTATACTGAGCAATCAGATTTTTGAGCAAAGTCCTCTGCCGGCGGGCGTCGCTGTCAGTATTCGCAATAAGGGCTCTGGTTATAAAACGCCATCTCCACCCTTTATCATTCCAGCATTTTGAAACTGTGGCCTCCTTGTTGGCAACGCTGGAATGAATACCTGGAAATCTAGTACTGAGAGGGGTTTCTTCAATCCAAATATCAGACCACAGCCTAATATTTTTCCCGTTGCCGAGCACGTACGAAACACCACATCTGAACACTTCTCGACATCTCACCACACTTCTCCACCACTGGGAGTGGGGTCGGAAGGCTCTTCCCTCATATAACGGCCTTCTTCTGGTATAATATAAAGATTTAATCAACCTCCCCCATAGCTGATTCGGCTCTTTGAAGAAGCGCCACCACCATTTGGTTAGTAGAGCCGTATTCGCTGCTTCCATGTCTTTGACTCCTAGCCCCCCTTCTTTTTTGCTTCTACAAATTAGTTTCCAACTCACCAGACATGAGCCTCCCGTAATTTTCGAGCTACCTTTCCAGAAAAATGCTCTTCTCAAACCTTCTATACGGTTCAGCACCCATTGCGGCGCTTTGAATATACTGAAGTAGAAAAGCGGTAGGTTCGAAAGTACTGAGTTGACCAGGATCAGTCTACCCCCGTGAGAGAGGAGTTTTGCCTTCCAACCCTCTATGCGTGCCTGAATACGATTGATAATCGGGACCCAATCTTCCTTCCGAAGGGTTCTGGTGTGAAGAGGCAGCCCCAAGTACCGAAATGGTAGCTTGCCTACTGTACATCCCAAAATTTCGGCGAGTCTACTAGCTCTACTAACGTTGGGTCCCAGGTAAACTAGTTCCGTCTTATTCGTATTTATCTTGAGACCTGAGGCCCATTCAAAAATCTTCCAGATGAACAGCAGATTCCGCATTGCACCCTTCTTTGGCTCCGAGAAAAATAAAGTATCATCTGCGTACTGAAGGAGTACTGTCTGGCAATTAGCCGAAGGCCCGATTCCACGAATCAGGTTATTCTTCCTAGCTGCTTCCGTGATCCTAGCAAGACAATCAGCCACCAGGATGAAAAGGTAAGGGGAAAGCGGGTCTCCCTGTCTCAGCCCCTTCCTAGTTTTGAACCACTTTGTCGGCGTTCCGTTTACCAATACAGCGATTTTGGCGTTGCAGATACATTGTTCGATCCATGACCACCAAATCTCGCTGAACCCAAGCCACCTCATTATAACATGCAGGAAGTTCCATCTCACGTTGTCGTAGGCTTTCTCGAAATCGACTTTAATGCTGACACACTCCTTACCGGCTTTAGCAGACCAATTAAGGAGTTCACTTGCAGTAACGAAGGAGTCAGCTAGTAAACGACCCTTCAAAAAGGCCGACTGGGCCGGAGATATAATCGACGGTAAAATGGCCGCAAGTCTATTCGCCAGCACTTTCGATATGATCTTCTGAATTCCATTTATGAGGCTTATCGGTCGGAAGTGTTTGACTTTACTCGCTCCTTCCTTTTTCGGGATGAGGCAAACGTAAGCATAATCTGTCGAGGTCGTAAGCAACGCGTTATTTTGCAGATCCAAGAAGATATTAAAAATGTTCTCCTTAACTGTCTCCCAGAAGTGTTGGAAGAAAATAAGAGGAAAACCGTCCGGTCCAGGTGCCTTCTCACCGCCCAATTGAAAGGTTGCCTTCTTCACCTCTTCCATTGTAAAAGGAGTAGTAAGGGCTCCCGGGTTATCTAGGGTGTCCTCACTATACAAGTCACCCCAATCTCCTATTGAAGTAGGGCCATCGTCTTCCTGTCCAAACAGTCGTTTGAAGGACTGAAAGAAATGGGCCCTCATTTGAACGTCATTGGAGATATGTCTACCCGTGTCATCTTCAATACACTCTATTGTGTTGCTTCGCTTCCGTCCATTCGCCACCGCATGAAAGAATTTTGTGTTGTTGTCCCCTTCTTTAAGCCAATGCTGTTTCGCTCTCGTTTTCCATAGAATTTCCTCCTCCTTAAGTATTATCTGGAGTTGAGATACGAGGTCTACCCGTTTGTCCCGTAAATCTTGCGTCAGGATATTCCGTTCCTCCAACTGGTCAATCCGTTGGATTTCCACCTGGAGGCACTTGATAGCGTTGTCTATACTGTGAAAATTCGTCTTACACCATTCCTTCATCCTGACCCTACAGTGTCTGAGTTTGGCCGTCAAAGTGAGGATAGCCGACTCCTTATTTGCCACCTCATTCCACCAAAATGGAACTTTGTTGGAGAAATCCTCTTTAGAGAGCCAGACCCTCTCGAACCGGAATCTCCGCGGAGTATGTCGGTTTCCTGTAGTGAGAAGTAACGGGGTGTGATCAGAGGTTATCCTAGGCAGCGCGGAAACCCTGCTAAGTGGGAAAGAATGGTCCCACTCCGTCGAGACCAGAAACCTATCTAACTTGGCCTGGGTTGGTGTGCGCTGCATATTTGACCAAGTGAACTTCTGATTAAACTCCAAATATGTTTATCAGTTTAATAATACTTTTGTGTATGATTGGTAAATCAGTTATATATATANATATCGAAAAATCACAAAAAATATTCTCTAAATACTTCAAATACGTTAAATCAAGTTTATCGGAGTTTCATCGATCATTGATTCAAAAGTTCTATTATAAAAAACGGCCTAGGAGCGCAGAGATCTCCATACTTCTAATATATATATATATATATATATAAGAGAGAGAGAGAGAGAGAGTTGAGCTGAAATGCTATCAGTAGCAAACGGTCTCCGTAGTCATTCATTTGTTTTCGATGATAAAACCTTCAAATCGACGATCGGTACCGTTGAATATGATCTATATCACTTGAAGTATCTAGAAATCAAATTTCAAATATTTTCGACATTATTGACCTAATGATCAAAGGGTTTCAAAATTTGTAATTTTAATAGTCGATATGAGACGTTTTCTCGTTTAACGGTGTAAAGTTATCCAAATCAATTAAATTTTGGTAGAAAATTCTTTAAACTATTTAGAACAAGATCTATACTCTCGATCTTGATTACAAAATTCCTATCATCACTTTTTAAAAGATATTCATTTTTAGCTGTTCATTTTTACGCCCACTTGATGAATAAGAGAACAATATCGAAAAAGTATGAAATTTAATTTCTAAATACTTTAAGTGGTATAGATAATTTTCAACGATACCGATCATCGATTTAAAGGCTCCATCATCGAAAACAAATAGATGGCAACGGAACTCGTTTGCTACCGATAGTATTCCAGCTCAACTATATATATATATATATATATATAGAGTGGGCTGGTATGCTTATGGAAGCACGGAGCCCTCCGCGCTTCCAAATTGTTTTCGATGTTCGGACTTTCGAATCGACGATCAGCTCCGTTAGAGTTGATCTAGAGTATTTGAAGTACCTAGAAAATAAATTTTGTGTTTTTTCGATATCATTTGCCTAGTGATCGAAGGGGTTCAAAATCAATAACTTTAATGGCCGTGGCGAGCCAGTTGCAAGTTTAACGGTGTAGAAATATCCAAATCACATGAAATTTTGATAGAAAATTCTTTATAACATATAAAACAAGATCAATAGCTTTGATCTAAAATTTTAATGTCATATCATCATATTTTGTAAGATTTTTATTTTCAGCCGTTGATTTTGAGCCACTTCGATCACTAGGCAAATGATATCGAAAAATCGCAAAATTTATTTTCTAGATACTTCAAATACTCTAGATCAAGTCTAACGGAGCCGATCGTCGATTCGAAAGTCCGAACATCGAAAACAAAGTGGAAGCACGAGAGCCCTCCGTGCTTCCATAAGCATCCTAGCCGCACTATATATATATATATATATATATATATGATTATTAATTCTACAATTTAACTTTTTAAATTTTAACGACCGTTGAGACTTTTTAATCTTACTATATGGTGAAATAGTATTTGGCTAAATCCTTTTTAAATAGAGTTATTAAGCAGAAGCACTACTCTTTTTTTTTTGGTACAATCACAAATTCTTAATAAGTGAAACTTATGCTTGGAATCTTATTTATGAACCGTTACAAACGCATAAACATTTTTATTGGCAAAATGCTCATAATGGAAGCGGAATGCAAAAGTAAGCCAAATGATTAATTCATTTATTAGACTTCGAGGTCCGGGTACACTTACGAGCAAGCTTCTCCCCAGGACCCAATTATAGAGCATTCATTGAAGCAAAAAAGAGTTTTACAATTTTCGTGATTAATTATCATGACGATATAACATGTTTTATGTTGTTAGAAACCACCACAAATATTTGAGAAAAGATTAAAAAAAGGAGAGTGGAAAGTGAGGATTCAAGTTTCAAGTTTCAACCACTTGACAAAGAAAAATCATACAAATACTTCGAGATTGTTCACAAAATAATATATACGAACTAAGGATTTGACATCTAGGTCCACTAAGTTTTGCACAATTTTTTGCATATCCAATTGCAAATTGGATATTTGGATATTTCTCTGCGAACAAAAATGACCCCAAGTTGAATCTCTGTTGCAAACATTCATCACAAGGAGTCTTAAGGGTCACTTCAGTTCATATAAAAAAGGTTTCAGTCAAAACTCATAAAAACTCAAAAAAATGGATCAAAATAGCAAAATCTTAAAATAAGGCGGATTACTCCGGCAAAACCCCTGAATACTATAATCTATACATCCGAATGAATCACTCGGTGCTTTTAAATCGCTGAATCGTTAGCATGCTCACTTCGGCAAAGCGTTTAGCACAGTTAGAGAGGCAGGAAGCTTCACCGCGACTAAAGCTGCTCCCGATGCTCCCAGTGATGCACTTATCCCAGCAGACATCAGTAATCTTTGCGACCATTTCATTCGCCATTGCCTTCCTTTTCTCCTCCTGAAAAATTATTGATTCAGTTTAATCAGTGTGAACTTAAAAAAAGGAAAAAGAAAGTAATAAGATTCAAATTCTAATAAGTTACTATTTTATCAGGCGCCTCAATATATACAAATATTAACCAGGTAAGTGGTACTAAGAAGTTCTTCAAACAAATAGGATAAGAACACTAGCAAGAATGAAAGGGCCAAATAAACAATAAACAAGACAACTGCTTTGCATCGAGAGTAATAGCCTTTTTCTATGTATTCTTCGTTTCTTGTAACTGCTGATTTTACCCTGCTTTTGAGAACAACTTCTCTACTTTAAGAAGTAACAGCTAAGCATTTGACAAATAAAACATTTGGAGCATTCATTGTGGCAAGAAACCAAAATAAGCTTTTGAATCCCCAAAAATTGATAAATTGAAGCTTCTGGAGTAGCTACAATGAGAAGTTGTTGGGAGAGTTTCTATTGAAATGCTACTAGGGTTTCTTGAATAACTTTACTCTAATAGCACTTCTAGAAAAACTCAACCTGATGCCTCTGAAGAGACAAAAACTCGAACCTGAGTCAAATTGATCCTAAGTGGTATTACATTCCACTTTCATAACTCATTCCAGATGTTGTTTAATTTAGGTTGAGAATATACATGCCTATGCGCTAAACTTCCACAAACTTGACATTGTCCTAACTCTGAAGATCTAATATAAGCAAAAACTATTCAACCTATAGCGAGGCTTTCCCCAAAACCATGGATTACAAGTTGACCACATCATTTTTCGGATTAAAGCACTCATCCACCCACAATAGCTCACATATTTTAGTTGTCAGCTTGGTCGAGAACCCCCATTAAGATGCGCGTTTTCAGAAGAAATCTACAAACAGTGTGAGAGGAACGTTGAGGATTTACACGATGAAATGATTTAGATGAATCATGATAACATGGGCCCCAAACACCTTTCATACCCAGAAATGCCCTGTCCCCCTTGCTTCTGAACGCACAAAAAATGGTTCTTTATGAAGCATTATTCATAGCAAAATTAGTCCACCTTTCGCTAATGATTTTGCAGATTCGTCCGCTCTTTCCTTTTACACAATTTTGAGCTAAAATTTTCTCTTATAAGACTATGTTACCTGGCCCATCCTGTGACACATCTATGCCCTAGTGTTTAATCCATGAACATTCCGATTGGCACTACGAAAACAATAAAATGAACCAAAGTTGCAAAAGAAATAAAAAAAGGTTGATATTTTGTGCAAATGGTCTAATCACAAGTATGTGGAAGTGATCAGATTCTTCTTTATACTGACTCAAGTAGCCTTTTTAACAATATTAGCAATACAACAAGTAACAACTATATATGCTAACAAGAGTGTTGAAATTTGTGTTATTAGTTCATCTTCTTCACAAGTAACAATCTCATATTAATCCTGACAAGCTTACGAAGTAACAGAGAGAAGCAAAAGCAGAGCAAATCAAATCTATCTATTTTTTTTTAAAAAAATAAAATGTTATTTTTTAAAAAAAAATCTGCAGCTTAATCTAAAAAGAGAGTGCAAAAAATCTGATTATTATAATTGTACAACCCAAGTAAAGATTAACAAGATTAGGGGACAAAAAAAGGTAAAAAAAAGGTAAAAAAAAAAAAAAAAAAAACTACCCATGAAATTAAAATTGGTCAATTATTTTCGAAAATGGTAGTTCTCTGCGATCAAACTGAGTGTACCTGGTCCTTAATCTAGCTTTGTCACAAAAAAAAAAAAACAAAAGAGTTTACCTCTAAAAGCGATTGGAGCCTAGCTTTGTCGAGGGATGAAGCATCCATCTCTCTCTCTCTCTCTCTCTCTCTCTCTCTCGATCGTCCACGAAGCTCCTCAAAGTACGAAGTGAGAAAGTATACGACGATTTGGGGACGAAACGGTGGGGTTTTGTAGGCGAAAATGTGTAAATTGCACCTAGCCCCAAACATTCAGAAAAGTTGCACTTTGATCCTCAAGCTTCCAAACTCTTAAGGGACGCTGTTTGACGAGGAATTCTACACTGTCACACTTGCACCACGTCATCAATAACAAGCCAATCACATTCCTTCATTTCAAACAAAAGTACAATAAAAATATTTTTTTACAATCATGATGGGACATATATTCTTAAAATGATTAATTTGATTGGTTTGTTACGCCACGTCACTAATATACCCGTTGCATTCTAGAATTTTTCCTGTTTGACAGATACCCACTGTTGAGGGGGTCTCCATACATTTTAACCTCGCGAAAACCCCCGAAAAATCGCAAACGAGAAAAATAGCTTTCGCCCTCTTCGCGAAACCCTCGCTCCCTCCTCTCTTCTCATCTCTCCTCTCCCACTCCGATCTCCGTCGCCACCGTAGGATAAGGTGCTCTCTCTCTCTCTCTCTCTCTCTCTCTCTCTCTCTCTGGGATAAGCAAGGGTATGGATCAAATGAGTTAGGGTTTGATCCTTCTTCTTCTTCTTCCATTGATCACCTTTTTATTGTTGTTATTCTATTTAACTCTAACGCTTGATCTTTGTAGTTTTGTCAAATGGATATTTTTTCTAGCTACAACCATTTTTTTTTTTATTTTCTTACTAGTCTAATTCATAGGAAAAGATTGGTGACTTTGCTTATTATTCATTGCTAATCCCACTTTTGTAAGTGTAAGAGATTCAGATTTTTTGAGACCGCAACATTAGCATAGTGTTTTGCATGTTACACTCTTCAATGTTCTCCGTAATAAGCGAAAAGATATCTCGGTAGTAAACTATTGATATTGGTGTTCTCAGTTGCTACACTTCCTAAACTTGTTTGTAAGACATAAAATTTGGCTTGAATTGCGATGTCTTCATCATACACTCTATGGAATAGTAAGGAAGGGAAGGTTTTTTTTTTTTTTTTTTAATGAAAAATGATTTTCTAACCTCCTTGAGTTGCAGGTTTGTACTAACTCAAGATTGGCTCTTTTAGTTAGTTTTATGATTTCACGTCTTCTATTTGAGTTTTTAAGTTTCGTTGCTGCTCTTTATATCTTTTAACAGCAATGAAGGTGAGGTCGTCAGTGAAGAAGCTCTGCGAATTCTGTAGGACAGTTAAACGCCGTGGGAGGGTTTATGTGCTATGCACCGCCAATCCCAAGCATAAGCAGAGGCAGGGCATATCCACATTTGCTTACGAGGGTCCGCTGCCTCCTGTGTACGTACTTAAGATCTCTCGTTCATTTTGTCTTTTCTTTTAGTTCCACGTCTCATCAATTTGAAAAAACAAAAATTCTGCTTATGAAGAGTTTATTACCGGTACTATTTTTGGTTGGGTCTAATACCATATTACATTTTCCAGTTGAAAAGGGGTACCTCTGCATTCATAACAAGTTTGTGTATATATTTAATTAAAGGATTGTGTAGGAAATTGAGTCAGGGTCCAGTTCCGGGCATTTTGAGTAGGATAACATATCTAGGATAAATGCAAAACATGTCCTGAAATTTTAAATGTTTTTATCTGGGTAGATGGTACAAGCGGCTGCTCCATAAACTAGGTCAAACAGTAAAAAAGGAACGGATTTCTTGTTGGCGATTTTTTCTCTTATTAAGTTTGGAAGAATCAAAACCTTTGTTCTGTGAGATCAAATACCGCATTAATGTGTTTAGTGCTGTTGAGTTTGATTTGCCGAAGTACCCTGCGCTACTTAACAATTGCAGCTAATAAGATACCTCGTACAATTCAGGATTCAGCGTACATACTGCATTTGCTCATATTTTTGTTCTTCTTTCTTCTTCTTTTTCCGTCTACCTTCTTACCTCTGTAGTTTTGTCTAATTTCTCTTCTGATTACAGGTCCTCGGAAGTTTCCAAGAAAGAAACATCAACCAGCATCAACTGGCCCATAGGTTTGGCATCAATTTTGAAGAAAGAAGAGAAATGAATGACAATGCATTTCAAATTAGGGCGCTTTCGGTTTCTCAATGTTCTCTGGTACACTTTAAGTAGTCTATTTGTCGTCACTTTAAGATGTCAAAGTTGTATTGGAATAATAATACATCAGGATTAATGTGCAAACCAAGACATTTTTGGGTATTCGATCGGTTATGTAAGTTTTAAGATGATGTCCTTTTTCTCGGTTTCTGTTATTTTATTTTAGCAAAGATTTGTTTATGGTAACACTTGGTTTTTCAAATTTCTATGGGCTCGTTTTATGTTTGGTTACGAGTCATCCTAAAATCCCCATAGGAATTTCTATGGGCATGTGAGAATATTGGATTTTATATGTACACTGATAAGAGATTAATCATAAGAAAGCCCTACAAAGTATTATTTCTGAAAAGAAAGAAAGCCACAGTGGTGATGCATTAACAACATTGCCTTCAAAGAGCACAAACAGTAACTCAGCTCTGTTTCAATACTATCTTTTCAAAGCCACAAAAAGTGGAAAAGAGAGAATTATCTCATAATTTTTCGTCAAAAATTACCTGAGAGTTGGAAGCAATGCTGAAACTTCATATTGTGCCTCAGAGAGGGATGTTGAAGTTCATCATTTGTGTACCATGTTCTCAAAGAGCTATGCAAGCAGCCGAACGTTACTTCGCAGGAGAGAAAATTTGATGGTTTGGTGCAGCAATCAAAAAGTATGCTGTCGAGATCATCGAAAGCTTAAAACAAATTGATATATATTTTGAAGTACAAAACACCTTCTACTTGGCACTTTTAGATTGAAATTCTCCTCTTTGATCTGATGATCCCTTAAATACCTGATGCTGCTGCTAACCATTCCATCTCTGTACTGAGTGCATTAGGAACATATGCATCCAACTTTTTAAAGATGCAGGAGCAAATCAAAGAGAACTGAGAATCAATCTTGATCCTCCTCATCAGATTGAACCTCCATATCGCTAACATCTGCAGTAGGGCTTCGTTCATCTCGACCTTCGAAGATTGAAACAGCCCAATCTCCATCGCAAGTACCAGCAAATAATTCATTGCTCCCCTCATTACATCTCTCAGCAAGCTCCTGTACACATCCTACTGAATTGGTATTTCGGCGCCCTAATAAAACAAGTTCAAGCATATTCCTCCGCGCTTCGTAAACAGGGTTAGGCTCAACCAAACAACCTCTTCTGTATGCTTCTCTCAGGAAAACAGTTTGAGTGCCCCCTTTAGTTGACATATAAAAAATGCCCGGGTGCTTAAGAATAAGCTCCCTCACATTCACTTCCATGCTAAAATCTCTTCTAAAATGAGACACCCTTTCTACCGGAATCATCTTCTCCACCATCAAGCTCAGAAACTCATGAAGCACACCGACAGCGCGCTTCTCAAAGCGCTCGACATTGCCCACACGGTTTACGCCCTTCTTCTCGTAAGGCTTCAAATAAGGGAGTCTCTGCCAATTCTTTAGCTTCTCCCTGGAGCCCTTTTCGATCTTAAAACCCGTCGGAAAATGTACCGGGAAAGCATACTTGGTCTCGAATTCGCTCAACCATTTTTCTGCGTACTCTTTCGCCCTCCATTTCTCAACCTCTGCTTCAGCTAAACTTTCGTCCTTCGAAACCAATTGTAGAGTATCGGGCGATACTATCGTAAAATCACCTGGATAGTTCGGAAGGACAGAGTTTCTAAAATCATCAGGCAAACCCAATTCTTTTCTAATGAGCCACAACGCATGGAGGTTTAAACTCCCATCAGTCGAGATCATGAGAAGCTTCTTCAATCTTCGAACAGTTGCTACTTCTGCTTCGCTGACGGCCATAGCTTCCTTCTCAATTAAGTCCTTCATCTTTTGAGTAACCTCACAACAAACATTCTTTTTAACTGGGTGTGTATAAATCTTGAATATGTGAGGATACTTGCTGAGAAAAGCACCTACTGGTATGTTCAAACCAACCTCATATTTCCATTTCGAAAGGAGTTGAACAGATGCATAGCCCTTCCTCTGATTCGACATCAATTCATGCAAACTCAATACTAAATTCAGCTTCTTTAATTGATCCACAAGTTTATCGAGCCTGAGATCTCTTGTTCTATTTTCTAATCGAGTTCTTGCGGAATCTACTGGCTTTCTCCATCTCTTCTGTAGATTGTAGTTAAATGGGCCCCATAAAAAGGCCTCTCTAAGTCGGCGTGAAGGACCTGTTTGCAAAATTGCCAACCTAAAGGTTCCCAATGCCATCACCATTTTATCATTTGCTTTACCATGTATTAACTCTCTTCGGTCCTGCAAATTTGGTAATAAACATTGAAGTGAGCTGCTATATTTTGTGAGATCTCAAAAGATAACAAGATAAAGTTTGTAACATAATGCCTCACCTGTGATGGAAATCAGAGTTTTGATAGGTTTTTCCTCGAGCACTAATTAAAATCAGAGTTTTAACAAATTATATTTGCATCTACCCTTTCTGATTAGTGAAAAGCGTCTGTTTGATCTCACTTCTGCCTCTGTTTTTAGTCGTAGCCACTGTTGGTAGATCATTGGCAAATAAAACTCTCTAGAGGTTTCACTACGGCAAGAACCAAAATTAAGATCCTTCAGAAGCTCTGATTTGACATTTCTAATTCTACTGCAAGGGGAATACTACTAAATAGTACTACAGTTTACAGCTGGACCAAACATACCCTAAGAAGTAAATCCGTTCAAATGGGTTTCTACATTTACCAAAAATAAGTGATTCAGAGAGAAATTTGGAACAAAAAGAATAAAAAAAAGAGAAAAAGCTCGCAGAACGGATCATTGGGGAATTTCTTCAAACAGGTAGCATGCAAAACCCTACATTTAATATCATCATCCATATATGCATCTAAAATGAAAAGAGACGTGAGTGATCCCTACCAGGTTCATCAAATCCGATAAGCACGTGTGAGTCGATCTTAGCGCGGCACGTGGGGATCGAACGGCACGAGATTGGGCCACGTGGGATCAAAGAATTTTGGGATGTGAAAAGGGTTTCGGTGTGCATTGCGAGGTTGCGGCTTGAGGAAGAAGCAGCAGAGCTTTTCTTGTATATATATATACGCGCGAGAATCTTAACTCGCTCAAATAAAAGGGTAAAATATGCATGCAGTCCCTGAAATATTTCGGTTTTGTTACTTGCCCCATGTATTTTTAACTTAAACAGTTGGGTTAAAATGTGTATGAACGGTCCATTTATTTTTTTATTTTTTAATTTACTTTATCTTCTAGTTTTACACATCTATTATTTTTATAATAAAGAAATTAATTTTTGTTGTTCAGTGATTACTGTGTTTCGGATCAAGTTGCAATATTGGTATAGCCCAGGGTAAAAATTATAGGAGAGTTGGGTCTGAGACACAGGAGCCACCAACTTACTGAGATATTAAACAGGATAAGAAGCCCAAAAAAAAAAAAAAAAGGGAAAAAGAAACAGATAAATTTCCTTTTTTTTTTGAAAAAAAAAATTGCACACCTGTTTTTTTAGAATTATAGCAGTAGAACAGGAATTAAAAAAAAAAAAATCCCCTCCTTATTGTTATGTTCCGAACAATGGCACTGGATTTGAGAATCTCTCTCTCAAATCCCACTTTGGTTCTCCCAAATTCTCCTTCTCATAGATGTTCCTCAAGCAGAAGCAACAGTTCACTCCCACCATGTTCTCCTTGTACTTGGTTTCCTGGTAAAAATTTCTCAAATCTTCTTTCTTTTCCTGTTTTATAATAGATTTAATTCAAACTGGGTACTTAAAATTCCAAATTTGAAACCATGGGAGTGAATACAAATTAGTGATGAATTTGTCCCAGCTGTTGTGGTTGGTGCATGCTCTTGTGGTGTTTGATTAATTGCCTCTTAGGAAGGAGAAGGAACTAAATAAGTGTATATTGGAGTTTGTACTTGGAGATTAGTACTAATAACTTGGTGAAGATGCATGGAACTAACCTCAGCTTTCGGTCATTTCGAAACGACCACTGAACCTTTGAAAATTTTGATTTTACTTTCTATTTCTATTGACTAGTGATCTGGGCGAAATTTCGCAATAAGCTTAGTTGATCTGCAGTTATTCTATTGCACAACAGTTGTTTAGGATCTTCTTTTTTTTTAATGGTGCATCTGCTTATGCAGTTACTCGCCAGAACAAGATTACCATTCTCTCACAAAAATTTCCTCCAAAATTTAGTAAGAGAGGTTCATTCTCTTGGGTTGCGAAAAGCAGTGGTTCGTCGTCGTCCTCCGAAACCAGCACAGATGGTTCAAAATCTCCGACAGAAGAGAAGGTAACTCAGCTGTTGGTTGATGCCCAGTTTTTCATCTTCCTTTCGCTATTCGAAGTGCTGGACGTATCATTTTGGAGAATTTGAATTAGAACTAGAAATTGGAACTTCCTTTTTGTTCAAGAATGAAGCTGTTCATTGCTATTTTTTGAATCTAACATTCGATTGAAGGATTAAGAACTTAAAAGTTACTTTCTTATGCTATAAATCCCAGCTGAATAACATCTATTGTACACCCAGGAGTACTTGGTTGTTGGTACCTGAAATGTTTGTTAATTTTCACACAGATACCTTTTGGGTACACAAGAAAAGATGTGCTATTGATTGGTCTTGGAGTTACTGTTATTGGTGTTGGCTTGAAGAGTGGATTGGAGGTGATGCATTTACTCATCCATCTTTGGGTTAATTTCAAATTGAAGTTGGATAAACTTCGGGGACTAAATTTCTAATTAACCCTTTTATTTTTATAATAATTTTTTTTTGCAGAAAGAAACCATGGGTATGATTCAAATTTGATTTTTTTTTTTTCGTTTGTTTTCTTTATCCTTCTCCAGTTCGTAGGAATTGATCCTTTGAAAGCAGGCAATGTTGTTCAGTTAGTTATGGTATTGGGGCTAACAGTTGGTTGGATCTCGACATACATATTCAGAGTCTCGAACAAAGATATGACTTACACCCAGCAGTTAAAAGACTATGAGAATAAAGTGATGGAGGTTAGTTTTGTAGTGCAATTTTTTCAATTAAGTGAAGTTTTTGCTTGAGATCATGATAAACTCTTACAGTTATACTGAAATTGGGGATGACCATGTTGTTCCTAATCCTGATCTTGGGGATAAAATTAGTCATACTATAATGTTATTTATTAGTCCTATTATTTTCAAATATTAGTATTAGAGATGATCATGCTGACCCTTCGTCCTTTTTGCCTCTTTTCCTCCTTTTCTCAAACAAAGAAAAATAGCAACCAATAATATGTTGAAACACCCAAACTGCTCCTTAAGTTGGTCACCAACTTGATGCTTTTGGAACAGTTTGAAGCAGTAGGTTTTAGTGCTCGTTTAGCTTCTCTATAGCAGCTTCTCTACTCCAGTAAGCAAAAAGTTAGAAAAACTAATTGTTTGGCTTTCGAAAACTGCTCCTTGAATCTGTTGAGAAAATTTCAATGATAATAATGTGTTTATTTGACCAACTATACTCAAAAAACACTTTTGTCAAAACTCTAGCTGAGCTAAACAAGTCCTAAGAATGGATGGTTGGTCGTGAAATAACATAAAGAAGTGCTTGATAAAATCAGTTTAGTTACATAACCTCTCTTCATGAAACCTTTCCTTTCGTGGCTATGTTGGAAAAAGGAATTTAAACAAGAATTAAATCCTTTTAAGTGTGATTTTACAAGTTTATATTCGATTTTTTTTTTGAGAGAGACAGATAGCATGCTACCTGCTTTGTTTGTTTTTTTTAATAAACTTAGCTGAAAATGTGAAGTAACTAGATTTCGAACTTGAACCTCAGATACCAACCACCAACCCCTTTCCTACTTGCGCTAGGGATGATAGTTAGTTTATATCCGAAATTATTGTGATTCATTTTTTTTTTGTTTTCAGAAGCGATTGGAGAGCCTCTCTGAAGCTGAGCTCGAAGCTTTGCTAGAACAAGTGGAGGAGGAAAAGGGGCGCCTCACCAGCGACGAGCAATTCTTGAAGTGAAATCTGTGATTATCAGCATAATAATATCCATATGAGACAAAAGGATTGGTTTGAATTATATCCTATTAGACAACAAATATTCATGTATTTTGCATCTTATTCACTTGGTAACTCTACCAAAGTTGATGTATGATTTTACTTTTTACAAGTAATTAGCAGTTGAGAAATCAATCTTACTTGTTCTTATTGTTAATATAATTGGAAAATTAGTGTGCAATTACTTGTACTTTTTGAGATTATAAGTAGTTCCATAGTTTATAATTAACCTCCATGATGTTGAGCTACAAGATACAATCCATTTATGAGGTAAGTTGTCTTAATAGGCTTTGTTGAACTTGTTTGTTTATCCAAAAGCCCTTTGCTCAGTTTTATTTATGATTTTAATCTTTATGTTACTGAATGCTTCATGTAGTAAATTACTATTTTTTTCTCTACAAAAAATTTCTCCAAAATTTATTTTTCAAAATATTTCCTTTATTTCAGAATCAAGTATTATTATTATTATTATTATTTTTAACTTGTTCTCGGGTAAACACAATGGAGAATGAAGGCAAGAAAAGCACTTTGATTTCCAGCTTATCATTATTTAAATATTTAATTTTATGGGTAAAAAGAATTTAACTTTTCCTACTTAAATACACGGCTTGAAACCTCTAAGTCAACTTCTAAAAGAAATAAAAGCAAACTTTTAAAAGTGCAAAATTACTTTTTTAAATAGATTAGTTTATTTAGTTTATACAATTATTTGCGTCTAATTTATCTGTATATTTGTATATCGTAAATCTATCGCTTTTTAATTTTAATTCAACATTCTAAAACATAAATATAGAAAATAATTATATTGAATTAGATATTAGGATCGAACAGCGTGGGATATAAGATGCACTAGATATAGAAAATAATCAATTCTCTCTAGTTGTAAATGTATTCGGGAAGTAAACTAAAATATTTTTCAACGCGTATCCTTTTTTAATTTTTATATAAGGGAGTAATTTCAAAACAGTGCAAGGGTCTATTTGTAATTTAACCCACCTTTATAATCCGTATTTTGCCTCTTCGCCTCTCCCTCCCCACAAGGCCACAACCATCTCCTCCTCCTCCTCGTCCTCCTCCTCCTCTCTCCCGCTCCCTAAGCCTGGAGAACCCTAACCCTAAACACCATTTCCCCCGCCTCAAATATCCCAACTGCTCCTCCTCCTCCCCACGGAACCCTAACACCACCCTTTATTCACCATGCTTCTTCCACCAGCCACCACCGCCACCTCCCATTTGGATGAGGAGGGACGACGATGACGATAACAATGGCGGAGGCGAACCCATATCGCGAACCGAGCTCGTGGTCTCGGACCTCTTCGTTTCCTTCATGTGGGTTTGGTTGGGATCCGTCGTCAGGTACTTGGCGTGCGGGATTTTGGGGTCGGGGACGAGTTTTAGGGATTTGGTGATCAAGGGGCCCCTTGCTGTGCTTTACTTGTACTGGTTCTCGTTGCTGGGGAAGAGGATGGGGGGTGGATCGTATAACCCTTTGATAGTGCTCTGCTATGGGGTTTGCGGGGATTTCGAAGGGTTCCTCTTTGTGGTTTTTGGAAGAATTCCTGCTCAGGTGAGATGCAATGTGTATATTTATGTTTGGTATTGGTATAATTGATGTTTGGGTTGTAATGGATTTTGTTAGTTCACACCCAAATCGCAGTAATAGCATCAAATTCTAATTCACTGCTGCTTAAATATACTTTGTTTTGGTACCTATTGATGCTCATGCTATGTAATTGTTTCTGCTGATTTTGGATGGATTTTGCAACCTTGGTATTGTGAATTTTGGGCCAAAAGTGTGTTTTATGGACCAAGATGTGCAATGTGGGTAGGGAGTATTTCAGTCCATAGAAGAAAATTTCAGTGCAAAGCTTCAAAAACCAAAAAGTTGGATCAATGAAAAAAAGAGAGAGATTATGTCTGAAGCTTAACTTTGATATTTCAGGTACTTGGTTCTATTTTTGGTGTTTGGTTTGTCAATACAACCTTTCCTGCAGCGGCTTATGGACCTCGTTTGAATGTTGATATGCATCATGGAGCATTAACTGAAGGAGTACTTACATTAACTATTGTGGCAGTCTCCCTTTGGCTAAAGAAGTCCGGGAAGAGCTCATCTACGAAAATGTGGATATCAAGCATTTCGAAAGTTATGTGCCACATCATATCATCCGATATGACTGGTGGAATCATGAATCCGGCTGCGGTGCGCGTTCAATAACTCCTTGAATGTGAAATTCTGTTTTTTCACCTCAATTATTTGTTATTGGTTGTGTCCAATCTTTTCTTCTAGTTGATGCATCCGAAGCTCTGTAGTATGTCACACAAACTGCATTAGGGCTCCCTAACCATTTTCGGAGTTTATAGTTGGGATACGACCTTTCAATTTTCACAAGTGGGTCTGATGTTTGCATCCAGTTGCAATCTTACATGTGTCACTAAAAATTTGGACTCTGCGAGTTAACAGAATAATTCATCTGATAGGGTAAGATTTTAAGGAATTGCAAAGGTTCGGACTGAATTGTAATAGTTTGAAGGTTGGGGGCCAACTAGAAAACCATAGGAAATTTAAGTGTTAAATTAGGAGGTAGCGAGAAACGGCCGCATATAGAATTTCTTGCTGCTGAAGAAGTATATTGGAATGTTGATCCATATACTTGACTCATTACAGTTGATAATAAGATAAGCGGGTATTCACTCTGCATACTAACTGAAGGGAGGTGAACAAAACATGAGAAGGTATAAACTTCCAAAAGAGTAAAACTCTTTCACAATAGACAGAATGAGTTAATTTTTGGTGCATTTTGAGATTTACGGCTAAATCGTGGGCATCCCAGCTTTTATAGACTTTGCCATGAAGTGTGCAAAGGATTTTTCCTGTTGTTGTCATTGATTGATCGAAATGAGAATCGAGCGAAGATAACAAGTGTTTTAAGTGATATTGAGAAGGAATTCTTTAACTGTCCACATGGCATTTGAGCATTAACCCCATACTAGCAACATGGTTTAGGAACCACTAACCAGGGGAAAGCTCATAGAGATCTTTCTTTTTCACTTCTTCCAATTTGGGTATATTATTAAGATTATGTGGATGCTTTACTTTAGGAATTTTACATGCCTTCCACATACACCATAAATGATTCTTGAGCCATGTCTTAATCAGAAACGCTTCAAACTGAGAATTCAACTTCAAATATAAATGAGATAAGGCCATGATTTATTCGTGGCTTATTTCACACGGAAGCTTCTGCCAAAGATATTCTCTGTAGCTTTGTGACTAATATTGCTCCAAATGCATACTTCTTAGTGTGAATTTATGGAAAATTAACTTCTAAATTCATTATTTTTGAACAGGCCTTTGGTTGGGCGTACGCTCAAGGGCAGCACCTAACGAAGGAACACCTGTGCGTATACTGGCTCGCTCCAATGGAGGCGACTCTGCTCGGAGTATGGATCGCGAGTTTGTTCGTTCATCCTCGTAAGCTAAATAGGAGACAACGCCAAAATGAAATCAGATTTCAATTATAGCGAAATGGTTTGCAGTAGCTGTATCACCTATCTTCTATTGTCCTCAAAAGAATCTTTGTATGCTGTGTTTGTAAATGATTTATTAGTTTCTGTGATATAATTAAGTAGCTCCCCTCTTTCCCCATAACAAGCTTATTATGTTCTCGTAGAGATGTTAAATTTCCCTGTTATTTACTCTTCGTAGCTAAGTTTAATATGTATACAATTCCTAATCTACACCTAATAATACAGATAATCTTTCCTTGTTATAAAGTATCAGTAATTTCAATATATATTCACTCGGAAAATACTACCTGTATACCTATTTCTATGTGTGAGCCTTACATTCTATAAATTTTTAATAATAGAAAAAATTAATAAGACATACAAAAAAAAAAAAAAAAAAAAAGAGCCTTATCTTTGCTTAAAAAAAAACTCATTTTGTAAAAAAAAAAATCGAAAATCATAAGGTGCATCCTAAAAATTGGAGGCCACATCGTGATGGCTCTGAGCCCAAGAAAACATTGAGATAGGGCCGGCCCAAGAAACATCTGCCTAGATCGAACATCCGGCCCAGAACGGCCCAAGAAATGTTGTCCCCAATCAATGTCTCCGCCCAACCACAAAAGCCAATTATCAAACAACACCCTTTTTTTTTTATTTGTATTTAAGAACCACAAAATAAAAAGGCGACACCTTTATTACAAGCAAGTATTAGACTCGATTATCAAAAGGAAACCACACGGCATGCATGATTGTTGAGTAAATATAAGAGGAGGAGAAAATGAAAGGAAACGGAAATTTTAGAAATAGACAGCTACAGTAGAATAAGAGAAACTGCATGGATTGTAAATCCACAATTCCGAAGAAAATGAAAGAGCAGGAAATAGAAATTATAAGAACATTAGTAAGAACACACGATAAAAGCACAAGCCAACCAACCAACCCACGATTCTTCTTCTTTCCACAACTAAAAACTAATCAAACAGCTAATATTACCTATAGAGATAATAACCACTGGGATGGAAACCAAACGATACTGCCGGTAGAAGAAGAGAAGTCCATAGGCAGTGATATTAGCATAGCTGAAATTGTTGTTGGGATATTAGAAGGTTCACCAAACTTGGTCAAGTTTTACCGTATGAACACTGACCATGTTTAAAGCACATGCTCCAGTAATAATATTTTCTGCTATGCTAATATCACTGCCCATCATTGTTGTTTCTTTTTACTTGGCCATCATGATTTTGACAAATTCTTCATAGTTGATCTGGCCATCACCGTCTACATCGGCTTCACGGATCATCTCCTCAACCTCCTCATCAGTAAGCTTCTCCCCGAGGTTGGTCATGACATGGCGGAGCTCCGCGGCGGAGATGAAGCCGTTCTGGTCCTTGTCGAAAACCCTAAAGGCCTCCCGCAGCTCCTCCTCGGAGTCTGTGTCCTTCATCTTGCGGGCCATGAGGTTGAGGAACTCGGGGAAGTCGATTGTGCCGTTCCCATCTGCGTCCACCTCGTTGATCATGTCCTGCAGCTCCGCCTCAGTTGGATTTTGGCCGAGCGATCGCATCACCGTCCCCAGCTCCTTGGTCGTGATACAACCTGCCAGAAGAAAACTTGTCAAACAATGGCCACTGTACGATTCAGAAGCATGTCTAGAATGACTTCTCTGCTCCAAGAAAGTCAAGGCTTCTGGTACATAACACTGGTTTTTCTTCCCTGCACATTTGGGCATTATGAAACTGATATATGCCCTTCGAAACTGTATGTGGCTAAAAGCAGTAATGCAATCCAAATTTCTAAATATAAGAATTACTGATGTTCAAGAGTAGAAAGGGTTTTATTCACATAAAAGAAGAGAGTATATATGGGTCAAATTATCCAGAATATTTTTGTTTTCGCTATTCACGCAAAAATGTAACAATTATAAACAATGAGCGCAATAGACAAGTAATCACCATTTTGTAACTGTTTCTTAGTACAAACATTCGGCAAAGACAATAGTACGTATGCTTGATTCGATTTCTACCATGGTAGCATGGTATCATAAAAAAGGAAACAAGCATATAGAACGAATCACATCATGCAAAGAGTGACATTTTTACCAGAGTTCAGCAAGATTTCAGGCTAAACAACAGTCAATAACCAACCAAAAGCGCTCCGGAAGCAAGTTAAAGTATGTAAATCAACAATATTCTCATTACAGTTATTCAATTGAATAAGACGAAGATAGAATGTTTAGTTCGGATTGACCGCTTGCTACACCGAAATAATTCAATGAAAACATGATGAGAAAAAATTGATCTTGGAGCATATTGAACAACAAAGTTCAACTTTAATGAACTCGCCAAGGCATAAATTCATAATACTGTTATAGTTTAATCCTGACAACCTGCTCTAGCCGGTCAAGCTATAAAAAAGCAAAGGCAGCTTAATTGTCCGCTACACGTAATGAAAATGTAACCCACATCTGACGAGCCAACATCTGCGTTAACAATCACTTGAGCACGAAACCAACAGTACAGATTACATGCTCTATATGTACCACTAACAACAAAGTAAAACTACCACCATAAAGTAAGAGCCTCAGTGAGCGACCACGTTGTAATCCCTAATTAGGCTTTTGAGTTTGCATAGCCTAAAATGGTATATACTATGATTTGCGATCAGGGTCTTTTTCTTCTCCGACAACAGTATGATGCAAATATCTGGCTTAACTAGAGGATCCCCAATTGTGACTTTCATTTTCGTCTCTACAATTCTCATGTTATACTACTGATCTAACAAAAGCAACAGATTCAGCAAAAGCCTCAATCCAACCATACAACTATGAAGCTCTAATCATAGCCTAATCCAACTATTCATATTAACACAAGAATAAAAACCCTATATCATACAAATCTATGTTCAAATCCCGATTCGATGAAAGGACACCGGGAAAGAAAAAAAAGTTCAAACCGATCAAAACAATCGGATCGAGCATCAGATCGGGCGAAACGGAGCTCGATCGAATCGGAGACGAGCGAGGAAGAGGGAGAAAGGGCGATCTCACCATCCCCGTCCTTGTCGAACAAGCTGAAGGCCTCCTTGAACTCCGCGATCTGGTCGTCCGTGAGCTGATCCGCCATGATCGCACCTCCTCCTCCTCCTCCTCCTCCCCTTCGACGAGGGCGGCGGGATCCGATCGATGATGAGAGAGAGAGAGAGAGAGAGAGAGAGAGAGAGAGAGAGAGTTGTGAGTGCGCGATTCCTTATTGAGGTTGAGGCGGCTATGGATACTTTTTATACACGAAGAAGAGAAAGAGAGAAAATGCGTCGCAGCATCTGATACTTGTCTTGACGGATTTAATGGTACTCTTCAATTTGAAGAATAAAGTACTTATACGTAAATAATCATACCAGTAGGACCATTTTGCAAAATCATCATTCTACCAAATAATAATCAGTAGAGGTATCCGCGCGCGTCGCGACTGGTCGATTCCGTAGAAATAAATAAAGCTAAAAAATTAAAAAAAAAATAACAGTTGCTATGATAAAAATATAAAAATAAAAATATAAAAGAATAAAACTAAAAATATAAGAATGATAAAAAAGAATAAGAATAAAAATATAAAAAGAATAAAAATATAAGAATGATAAAAAAGAATAAGAATAAAAATATAAGAAGGATTAAAAAAATAAAAAAATTTATAAGAATAATAAAATTATATTTATAGGATTAAAATATCATATGCTTTATAGTTCGAGTTTGAAAATAGGATTCATTAAAGTTTGAAAACTAAAGCTTCGTGTGTCTAATTTCATTTAAGGAAAAAAAATGTTAAACTATCTAATAAATTTTAAAATGTCTAATTGTTAAAATTAAAAGTTGACCAATTATATTTTGGATATTTGAAAATATTTTAAATGTGAAATTAATCGCATATCAGACTATAAATATGGTATTGATGTTTGATATTAAAATCACAGTAAAAACCGTATAAATTTTTTCTGAACTACGAACTATTTTGAATCAGTTATCTAACTTTTCAAAATTATATTTTTACTATCTAACTTTTTTTATATATTAAATTTGAGTCGGTTAATAATATTTTGATTTCAAACTTTGAATATTTCATTTAGCTTTACAGTTTTAATTAGTATTTTATGTAATTAACTAAATTTATTAAATAAGTAATTAATTTAAACTCCATCTATCTCTCTTTTATTTTTTATTGTATAACTTATATCTAAATAATCAATATTATAGAATTAAAATTTATATTTAATATATGTAATCTAAACTATTTAAAAGTACGTATAGATAATTATATATTTTAAATTTTTATAATAAAAAAATAGATTAGATTAAAAAAATTTTTGTTTCTCCGCATCAATAGAAAGAAAAAAAAATTAAAATAAAAATTAAAAAGGGGTGGCCCCCCCAAAACCCACTCCCCTCCCCGCTCCCGCTTCGACCTGTAAAAAACTAAGGTTTTATATATGGAGTAGGTCTTGACTCTTGTGTGCAATTAGGAACACGGAGGCAGTCTCCGTGTTCCTAAATTATTTTTTATGATGAGATTTTTGAATCGACGATCGGCTCTATTAGACTTGATCTAAAGTATTTAAAGTGTCTAAAAAATAAATTTTGTGATTTTTCGATATCATTTACCTATCTTTCAATTAAAAGGGTTCAAAATCAACAGCTGAAAATAAAAATCTCATAAAAAGTGGTGATATAACACTAAAATTTTTGATCAAATATATTAATCTTGCTGTAAATAGTATAAAGATTTCTCTATTAAAATTTTATCTAATTTGAATATTTCTATACAGTTAAACTTGCAAACGGTATACATCAACTATTAAAAATTGTTGATTTTGAACCCTTTTAATCATTAGGTAAATAATATCGACAAATTATAAAATTTATTTTCTAGATATTTTAAATGTGCTAGATCAAGTCTAACGGAGTTGATCGTCGATTCGAAAACTCCATCATAAAAAACTGCTTAGGAGCATGGAGGCCTTCGTGCTCCTAATAGCATACAAGACCTATTATTATATATGTATATAGATAATAAAGTTAAAATTTATGAAACTTGTCTAAATCGTGAAAAATTTTAATTTTATTATCCAATCTTTTAATTTTTTTGATTTGAGTTAGCCAATGATACTTTAACTGTAAAATTTAAACTATTTTTTACTTTAATAAACTTATAGTTGTAAAAATTGTATAAAACATACTAATTAAATTTCTAAAGATAAGCAAAACATACAAATTTTAAAATTAAAATACGGTTGACTAATTCAAATCAAATAAATTGAAAGAATATGTAGCAAAATCAAAATTTGAAAGGTTGAAAAGTCAAATACAAATAGTCCATAATTTAGATAAATTCCATATGTTTTTACCCCCAAACCCAAAAAAAAAAAAAAGAAAATTACTTTATATCGTTTGTTGCAGTGGAATTTCAACTTTAGTAAATTTTTTCTTTTCAATTTAATAATTATTTAATTTTTATATTCTACTGAAATAATATTGAAATGTAAATTAAAATTGACACATATTTTTTAGAAAAAAATTTCAAATACCACATCTGTGGTTTTGTGCTTTTTCACTCTAGCATCTTGTGGTTTAAAATGTATCATTTTAGTATTATGTGGTTTTTTTTTCTATTATTCTCTATATTAATTTTTCTGTTAAACCAGTAACAAAGTTAAAACTGTAGAGTATTAGTGAAAATTTGATAAACCACAAGGTACTAAGGTGACTAAATTATTTGGAAATAAGTTTAAAAAATACTTGCTCAAAGGTACTAAGGTGACTAAATTATTTGGAAATAAGTTTAAAAAAAATTTGCTCAAATTTAGCATGGTCGAACAACAAGGGTAAATAATATATTGATGATGGCATTCCAAAAATAGTAAATGAATGATATATTTACAAAGTAAGTAAATGGAATAATCACCATACCTTGGATAGTTGGATATGGCAATTTTTTTTATGAATTAAATACAGCAATTATATTCACCTCGACGTGGTAAATTTTGACGTGAAGTGAGACTTATTTTGCTTTATTAGGATTAGATTGCTAAAATAATTCAGTAAATGCCCTGCCCTTTTTTTTCCAATTGCTTCTGGAAAAAACTACCTATTTATACATTCCTCAATATAGATATAAATTTTACACCTCTGAGTATAAGTTCACAAAATCCCATTAGATTTTAATAAAAGAAAAAAAAAAAAGATTAGCGAGCTAATTCTAACCACAAGAAGGATAAAGTGCGAGGTTTACATTTTTAAAATAGGTGTACAGATAGCAGTGCTCCTTGCTCTTCAACTGTTCATTTTTGAAGTACTTCATTTCCTAAACCTCTTTTTGTATTACTTATTTATACCAAACACTCGTATTTTGTAGCTTGCACAGCTTCAATAATTCTATTTCAATAGTGCACCTATATGTTAGTGCAAGCATTGTGTATATTGTGGTGTATCTGGGAGGTCGGAGGTTTGATCCTAATGTGCGCATACTGTGAAAATATAATCTCCTAGCTATTATAAAAAAATAAATTAAAAAAAAAAATCAACATACTGATTGTTCTTTTTTTTTTTTTTTTTTCTCTCTTTCTTTCTTTCTTTCTTTCTTTGAAGAGCAAGTTGCACTGTCAAAATAGTTTAGGGAATAACCCTATATTTTAGCCCTTTTTTTTATATTTTTCTTGAGTGGTGCTACTGGTACAACCCACTTGAGCTTGTACATCCTACAACCCATTTATCTAAAGGCTGAAAAAATTATGCTTTTGAAAAAAAAAAAAAATGTAGGATGTACACCTTCAATCGGGAGTACATCTAGACTTTTTCATTTTTCTTCAAATAAATTGCAGTAAATGTTCTCGATTTTTTTTTAGAACTTTCTTGATTTTACTATTTTAAAGGTTAAATGCTACGTACACCCAAAAGTTGAGTGTGAAATTTATATCCATACATTCAAAGATTTAGAATTTCTTTAGATTTTTAATATTAAGAAAAAATGATTGATAATTAAACTTAGAATAAATATTGGCTCTTAAAAGAATAAGGCGTTAGATTTTAATTTTATTTTTTAATATACAAACAGCATTGTTCTTTTAAAAGCGGACAAGTAATATTTGAAACTTTAATAAATGATTCATGTATATCTCTTCCATAATCTTTATCTAAACTGAGTGTCTTTCTAATCAACAGTACTATAACATAAGAAAAGCTTTTTTTGTTATTATTTATTGAGTTAAGCTATGATAAAATTGATATAATCCACTACCTAAATGCTATGAATATTACATAACGTAAAACTTCATCAACATACATTAATTCAAAGGAAAAATCTCAACATCTTAAGTATATATAGGTCCAAAAACTATGAAAAACTAATATGACCTCTACATAAGATGATATGACCATTAAAAAAAAAAGAATTAATATTAAATACACTAAAACTATTAAAAACTTATATCACCATCTAAAAAAATAATTAATATAAGATAATTTTTTATTTCTTTTTGAATTGAGCAACGATAAAACTAATACAACCACTACATAAGGTAAAAATTTATCACCATACATTCAAAGAAAGAATCTCAATATCATCAAAGCATAGGTCCAAAACCCTTCTAAAAAAATTAATTAACATTAAATACACTATAAAATTAATATTAAAATACGCTAGAGGAAGGGCTTGAACCTTCGACCTTGTGGTTAACAGCCACACGCTCTGACCAACTGAGCTACTCCAGCTATTTATTTAATTTAATTTTAATTATGAATTAATCAAACAATACCTTTTATATAATAATGGTTTAATTTTTTTTTCTCACAAATTAAAGGTTTCTGAGTCGAAGAAAAATGAAAAATTCTAAGTTCATTTTATATAACTACAGATAAGAATTATTGAGATCACAGGGAGATGTTTCTCTAGTTTGCATGGTCGATATATAGTCGTTGCGTCACCTGCGAATCTTATGAGCATGCATGCATGAGTGACACATATGGCGATATTAATTTCTCGAGTTTGGATATTTGATCTCTTCTTATACATCCTTACTAGCTAACACAAATGGAGTATGCCCACATTTTCGATCTCCACCCCAAAAAAAAAAAAAAAAAAAAAAAAAAAATTACATAGAGTTTTTTGAATTGTACCATTTTTATAAATAAATTATATGAAAGGAGTTCCAAGGGTACATATATGTACAACTGTATATTCATATATTTTCTGAGTAAATTTAGGGACAAAGTAAAACAATTTCAAAAATTCGAGATCTTAAACGCCGAACACAAAAGTTTCAGTGACTAGATCTTCAGGTAAAAGCTAGTAGTAGTAGTAGTGCAACTTCACCATTTCGCAAAGTAACGTGACCACCAAATTAACTATATATATATATATATATATATATATATATAGCTGCTACATGCACCTGATCATGCTTTATCACTTCTCAGGGACGTTCCACAAGTCATAGCCATGCAGATGGAGCTCATTCATGACTTGAGCTCCCTCTAAGGCCTCATCAAACGCATCATATGGGCTCACGATCAAACCAACCACTGTAGCCGAAGGAGAGATTGTATTGCATTCCGTCGCTGGAGAGCAGGTGGCGGCTTTACCGACCATCGGGTCGAACCTGGAGAGGTCGGCGATGTCGGAGTCGCGACCGGTGAGTCGTTGGACAAGCGTGCGGAACTCGGCAGGCCTCGCGGTGACCTTCACCGGGTCGGAGATGTACACCACCTTCAGGGGCGCCTGCTCCTTCTTGAGCTTGGCTTCTTTAGGGCTCCCTCTTTGGGAGGTGATCTTCTCCATATATCTTCAAAAGAATATGAGATATACAGGGATCAGATGTGGTGATATGCATGGTTTGAAATGTTAATACATATATATATAATATAGGTATTAGGGTTGCGTGACTATATAGGGTACGAAGGGAATTAGGAAGGGGACTTGCAAAATTATTTTTGATTCATTTTAGGAGGGATTATTTTCTAGGACTGCTCTATGTAAATTTCTGTTATGCTATTTTTTTCTGTCAATGCAAAATCATGGTATATTTGGATTTATTGTACTTGCGGAACAGAAATGTTAATATTAATGGACAACTATTTTTTATTCAACTTAACTTTTGGGTACTATGGTACTAGATTTGGCCCTATGTGTGTGTATGCCAACTTGTTATATATGTGAGGACATATATATATATGGGGCATACATATATATATATATATATATATATATATATATATATATATATATATATATATATATATTTGAGCTCCTATACTTTTAAAAATATATCTGTGCTTTTTTTCTTATTCATACAACTTATGTATTTACAAAGTTGAGAGAGTTTAGAATTAACTCAGATACTGTTTTTCATAACAGAAAAAATGATAGATATATTTTTAAAAGTATAGGAGCTCAAATATATATATATATATATATATATATATATATATATATATTTGAGCTCCTATACTTTTAAAAATATATCTGTGCTTTTTTTCTTATTCATACAACTTATGTATTTACAAAGTTGAGAGAGTTTAGAATTAACTCAGATACTGTTTTTCATAACAGAAAAAATGATAGATCACTTTGACGTTTGAACATTAACACAATTAAAGATCTTCGATAATCAAAACGTAAAAAAATACTTAAAATAAATTACACCCAGCCACTATTGTTTTTTCTTTAAAAGCTTCAGCACTGAAGCCAAATATCTAAAAATAAACCTCAATATAATTCAAGCATTCCAAAGAAGAGGAAGCATTCAAATCATTTAACTTTTATACGATTGAGAATTATCAAAAAAAAAAGTAATATTATTCAACTCTAGATGGTTAATTAGAAATAATACAATGTACATATAATTTATTTTATTTTAATTTTTAAAAATTTGAATGTCGACCAATTCAACCATGTAAGAACATGGTTTGGTTCAAAATTAAGGATGTATAGTACTCTTAATCTAAGTATGGTGCCAACAAAAGAGGCCTATAATTAAGTACATGCAATACCTAATTTTAATTTTAGTGGTTTGAATCCATTAGAGCATGGAGAAACTTGCTTCGAATAGTGACATTGAACCATTTACAATTTACATTTTTTCCTTTTTTTGGCGGTACTGGATCATCATAAATCCCAACCAATGTTTAATTCATGTCCATGCACTTAAAAATGCATGGTTCATAGGACCCTTTTGCTATCTAACGTTCTAGGTGAGTTGGTGGGAAAATCGGACAATGTATTTGTGATAGTTGGTTGGATATTAATCAATGATTAAATTAATGCATGGATGGTCCATCTATATAATATTATTATGTTACACTATTATGTTACATTATTATATTTATAATTTATAAATTTACTAATTGGCAATCGAAAGGAAGCCTCCCCCCTATTTCACGTCCCGCGCGCACGATCACCCCATTTCTCTCCTTAGGGATGTCAACGGATATTGATACCCAAAATTTTATCCGAATCCGAATCCGAATGAAATTGATATATTCAATGGATATGGATATGAATTCGGATATGGATATTAAAAATAGAAACCCGACGAATATGAATTCAGATAAAGATTTTGATTGTACCCGACCCGAACCCGAATTTATTTTGTAGCCCAGTCCAACTCTATATATATATATATATATATATAATTGATGTTATATTTAAATTTGTATTTTAAAAATTAATTTAATATAATATATTTTGAAATATTGAAAAAAAAAAAATTGTTTCGGCTTCAAATTTTCAAGGGTTCGGGTTCGGGTTTCGAATTTTTGGTCGGATTCAGGTTTGGATATGGATTTTTAAAATCTGTCGGATTCGGGTTTGGATTCGAGTTCGGGTCTCCGGTTTGGAATCGGGTTCGGGTCTCCGGTTTGGAATCGGGTTCGGGTTTGGATTTTTAAAAATCCGCCCCGAATCCGATCCGTTGACATCTCTATTCTCTCCTCACAGGCCGTACATTCGCAAACCCTTCCTCTCCATTTTCTCCCTCCTCCTCGGCTCTTCCGCCGCCCGTATCGCGCAAAAAACTCTAAAATGCAACGGATATATTGGTGACGTGGCGTAACAAATCAATCAAAAATCTCATTTTAGAGATATGTCCCATCATGATTATAAAAAATATTTTTATTAATTGACTTGTTATTGATGATGCGGTGTAAATGTGATAGTGTAAAATTCCTCGAATCGCGCAGGTGGTATGATCGGCGGCGGCAGCGCTAGGTGTATCCAAAACATAAAAGAAAGGGTGGAGGGTAGGAGTAGAGGGATGTTACTAGTCAGTGTCTGAGAAGAAACAAGAAATTTGAAAGGAGAAAAACATACCTCAAAACAACTAAGCTTAACCCATATCATCTTTGTAGGTGACAAGTGTGCTTATTTACATACTGCATATGTAATTAAGTCTACTGTTTATGAAATATACAAGCATCTTAAGAAGCTGAACAAAGATTACATAATCTACAACCCCGATCTCTTTATATTAACCTATTAGTTAACTGAAATTATCATCTTTTCTTCAGCAAACTCTAATATTATTTTCTATATTTCGTGTTTGCAGCATGAACATAGTAGATACCTCAAGATGAAGCTCTGCTCCGCTGAACAGGAGCACTGAGAGAAGCCAAGTACGCAGCATCGGCCTTCTCAATACCATCAAAGAGATAACTGAAAGGCTTCATTTTGATGTACCGCCCCAAACCGGGTGTAACCTTCAGTGTATCATCCTCCCACACAACTCTACCTCTCGAAATTGTCACTTCAACTTTTCCCTAAATCCAATGCATTGCAGTATTTCAGCATAGAAGTGATTTGAACTGCTTTAGTAGCTTTTTCATAACCAAAAGGCTTAGGCTTTCAAAAAACAGGCATTTAGTTGGTGGAAGATATGGAGCTTTCGCTATAACAGGAGGCTAAAATGAGCTTTGGAGCCTCAAATGTAGAGGCTCCAATTCGAAGCTTTTGCTTCCAATGCAGTGAGTTGTTAAAGAGATTGCAATCCAAAATAATGCTAGTACTTCTCTAAACAATTTTACTCCAACAATACTTCTCTAGCCTCACCCGGGCCAAATAGCCCTTAATATCACTTCTGCAGTAGGCTGTAACAAAGGTTTGTTTTTCTGCTAAATTTATACCGCAAAATGCATGGATTGTCCGTGAACTTTCAACAATGTGCAATTTGGGACTTGAGGTCTGTAGGTGCAATATAGGTAAAGTTCGTGGAATGATCTGCTTAAGTGAAAGTGTAGGGACAGACAGTGCAACAGACTTGAAGAAGAACATATTAGTTGAATTCTCAGTAAGTAATAATTACCTTTCCAGTTCTTCCCTCGTAAACATTTGTGTCTGATCTTGAATGATGAGAAGCAGAAGTTACCCTGAAGCTTGCATTAGGATTTAGGATAATTAAATCAGCATCCGATCCTTCTAGTATTGCTCCTTTCTGTGGATATATATTGAATATTCTAGCACTGCAAAAGATGAGATTAAAATCTTAAATATAATTTTAGTTGAATACACAGTGATGTCGAAAGCATGAAACTTCCAACAATGTGGTTAGGAAACAAAATAAGATGAAATGAAAAGATTGTCTCATGATCATAAAAAAGTTATACAAATATTGATCTAAATAATGTACCATTCTGTGCTTGTTATTCTCACGTAATCAGTAACACTTATTAGACCAGTTTCCTGCATCAATGTTGCGGTTCAATGAATACACATAGGCTTTTTGGGAATTAACAAGAAATTATCATTCAATGACTATGTACGAACAAAATATCATATTAGTCAGCTTACCACCATTGTATCCCAAATTAAATGCATCCTCTCCTCTATGCCTGGATTTAGATGCAGCACAAACAGGAACAATATTAGGAACCTTGACTTATATTATTCTGGAAAACTCTGCTAAACTTTTCTCTTTTTATTTCGTTCTAATTTTTATCAGAGTTACTAATGCTTAAGCATACCATTGACACCATTTGGAATTTTCCGGAAATCATCGAAACCAAGAGCTTTTTGGGTTGAATTGAATGTGCAGTGATCAGTTCCTACAAGCTGTAGAATTCAAGAATAAGATCTCAGCATTGTGGCTGCTTATAATCAGGAAGTCATCAGATACAAGGATTATCTAAGAGAAAATGAAGATAACCCTGTCATTATGAATGGTGCAACTTAAAATCTAAAAAAAAATGTTCTTGTATTTAAATATTGTCTGATCACATGATCAAATAACAAAAGCTTGGATGGGGCCATTTTGCAGAGAATAAGCACTGCCCGCGCACCCCACCCAACCCAACCCCCCCTCCCCCCCACGCCCCCCTCTCTTTTCTTTACAACACAGGGTTTCTTTTTATTTCTTACAACCTTCAGGTGGATTAAAAATTTGGCCTAACTTGCAAAAGATTAAAAGAGGCCCTAAGTTACAAACCTGGAAAGACAAATAGATTCTTTTTCCTTTCTTTTTTTGTGGAAAAAAGCCAGTTTGGAATTAGGGTTAGATAAGATTGGTATTGTGCAACAGAGGAATTTCACGTTTTATTTGTTTACTGGCAATTTAACTGAAGACCGTTAATATAAATCCTAATATAAAAACTGAAATATAAATTTACCTGTAAAATTCCAGCTGAAAGGGCAGCTTTGAGGACTTCACCATGTCCAGCCTTCCTTATAGGGGGGCTCATCACATACCTAAAACATTAGAATATTTCAAACAATTGTATACTCATTAGCACACAAGAAAAGCATTACTAAAAATGATGATACTTGCTTTGCAGCAGTAGTGAAGTCAGGGTGCCAAAGCCAAGAATCATCAAGGACCAACCCAGAAACTACTGGTTCACCGATGACCCTTTGCCCTGCAAACAAATGTATTTACTGAAATGAATCTGTGAATCATACTTTGTTATTACATAATATCACTATCCTGTAGAAATATGTATGTCAGTACATATTACTGATTACTGAGTACTACAACTGAGATTAACTGATAAAGAAAAGGACCAGACAGCAAACCATATAGTTTCCATGACAGCTTAAATATGTATATGAAAACTCATTTTAGTGTAATAACATTTTGACGAAATATCAAGCTAGGAAATAACAATTCATGCAAAAAAAAGAGACCTGATTTCTTAGCTTTGGCAATCTCTTCCATGGCATCAATGCTCATCACATGAACAACATATAATGGTGTGTTGACAAAACCTGCTAATCGAATAGCTCTTGCAGTGGCTTCTGCTTCCAGCTGCATAAGAACAAATAATAGGGTCATTCTATAACCGGTAATTATCATGTAAAGCAGAAACATAAATAGCATTTTAACTTCCGCAAGATTAACACAATAACTCTGGTTCTCACTCTTAAAGATGACGAATAAGAATAACAAATTAATGTATGGAGATCTGTGAAAGCTAAATCAGCATAAGTTTTTAGTATTGCATGTCTGTAAAACTGCCATATAAAATATATGAACCATTTGATCTGCATACAAGATGTATAATTGAATAACATAATGTTATTTCTTAAATCTTCTCAGATAGGTAAAGAGGAAAAATGGAAAGGCAACAAGGATAAAATATAAAGAAGTAGAAATGATAGCTCTAGCAATTACAATGGGAGGCCTTGAAAGAGCATGTCCCTCGGGACCTGTTATTCCAAGATCAATCATTCGTTTTTGTCCTTCAGCAACAGCATCTCCATTTTCTGCATGAACCATCGCCAACGCGCCAAGAGACTTGCACCTCTCCAAGCCGTGAAGCAAAAGCTCATCATTGATCATCAATGCCCCTTTGTATGCCATGAAGAACTTGAAAGAATTGATCCCTGATTTAATTCCATAATTAGGGAAAACTTAAAAATCTCTATTTTGTGGCAAATTGTTTGTTTGGTCTAGCGTTCAAAACTGCTTCTCTTCTTCGAGAAGTAGCAGTTAGGTATTTAACAAACAAATAATTTGGAGGTTCCATTGTGGAAAGAAGCTGAAATGCTCTTCTAGGCCAACAACCAGAACTCCAGCTTGAATTTTTTGCTTCTACTGCAATGGGAGCTATTTGGATGATTTTAAATATGAAAGCTGCTCTTCTTTCTCTAAGCAGCACTACTCAAAGAAAACTTCTACTACTGAGAAGCACCGGCCAGGCCAAATAGGCATAAGATAAGACAGCCATATGAAGTTCATATTCAAAACTCAAACTAGAATAGGATGTATCACTAACCATGTTCCTTAACCATGACTTCCATGTCCTTAGAAACAGCTTCATCCCATTTTGTGATAGCCATATGGAAACCATAATCCATCACTGATTTTTTCGCTTTACTCACATAAGATTCAAAACCTGCAGATAGGTCTCCATTTATTGGTATGACGAAGTCAATATGCATTGTAGTCCCCCCTGCCAATGCTGCAGCCTGACCAGTGAAAAAGTCATCTATTGTCGCGGTTTCCATGAAATCCATCTCTAAGTGAGTGTGAGGGTCAATTCCACCTGTCACAAATTCAAATAAATAACGAATACGCATCATTATAAACCAATACATCAATACATCTACTTCTATATTGATCTATTTGTTGAGGATATTAATGACTATACTAAATGAACATACACGTGGTTAGCTACCGTGGCACATATGCACCAAGGAATAAGTCACCTGGCATGACATACTTCCCAGTCGCATATTGTTACGAATTCATAAAGATAACAACTACTCATGACTCATCATTCATGAACCAATACATCAACAATACATCAATATATCTACTTCTGTATCTATCTATTTGTTGAGGATATAAATTGTTATATTAAATGACCAATATGATGTTAGCTACTCAGGCACATATGCATCAAGACATGAGTAAGTCACCTGGCATGACATACTTCCCAGTCGCATCGATTATATTTACCTCATCACCAACCTGCTGCGAACAAAACATGAATATCTCTCAATGAGAATGCATTTTGTCAAACAGAAGAGAAAGAAGAACAATCAAATGAAGAGGAATAGAAAGTCCAATAAGAATATATTTTGTTCCCTTCTCTTTTTTTTGCATTTTTACTCTTGTAAATATCATATATATAACACTTTGTAACAGTTCTACACTCAAAACAACAAAGGTCAACAATATACTTTATTGTTTTAAACTTCAAATACATATCAAATTGGAAGTTCAAAATTGTGACAAAATAGTTATAACTCCAGGACATATAAAAAGATAAAAAGTAAGGAACTTTTTAGTATTGTTGGAAAAACCAGGAACCTTTTGTAAATCTAATTAATTAGTTATCCAAAATTAAACTCATCTAAGCTCACTTACGCTAATTACTCCTACATCCACACGCTTAATTAATAATTACTCCTACTTCCACACGCTTAATTAATAATTACTATCTCATGTATAGCTCGAATTCTCAGCTAGTTTAATTCTTACCACAATATTGGGCCCGATCGAAGCGATGATTCCATCCTCGACGTACACATCCGCCACTTCCTTGTGATGCGCGTTCACCACGGTCCCTCCCTTGATCAAGAGCTTCGTAGAGGACGATCCGCATCCAGAATCATCACCGATCGAGCAAAACTACCAAAAACCCATCAAAATTCTGAATAACCCCCGCCCCCCACCAAAAAAAAAAAAGGAATCGTAGCGACCAATTAGGGTTTAACCGGGGCGCCTACCTCGTGCGCGTGTTGCGATGCGGAAGAGAGGACGAGAGAGGCGAGGAGGAGGAGGAGGAGGAGATGGAGATGGGATCGATCGAAGAGGAGGGATCGGTTGGTAGGGGAGCAGGGTTTGATCCGCCATGGGAGGGGGTATCGGAGCTTCGATGCCATTGGGTGGAGAGAGCAAGGTAGCGAAGTGGTTAAGGGCGATCGACTCGGCTACTCTGTCGCGTTCTTCAAGCGGGTAAGCTTTTAAAATTCTTACCCTTTAATAAATCATTGCCCTGCTTTGTTGCCTAATATTACAAAAGAGCCATCATTCCAGTAGAGCACGTCTCATTAACACTAGTTACTCACAATGAGGCAAACCTTAATTACGCTCAAGGGTGAGGAGCACGATGGTCCAATTAGATTCCCTTGAAAACTAGTGCGAGATTCGCACGAATCACATTTTTTTAAAAGGAAATTAATTATAATCTTTTATCTTTATCTTATTAGTGATTAAGTCAGTTGACCATTCGACTATCAATGACGTGGCACGTGGCTCTCCGTCCAATAACGATAAGAAACTCCTCTCATGGCCCAATGCGTACAGCAGTTTCCAACCGTCGACCTTTTAATGATCACAACATAGCTGCGATGACACAGCAAAAATATTAATGTAGACTCCATAAGATAACATCTTTTATGTGTATCGATTGTTCCCGGCACAAGTCGCAAAAAATTTAATAATTGGTATCTGAAGTCCCAAGTTCGAATTCTAGTTGATTCACATTTCTAACTAAATTTATTTCTAAATAAAATAAACAAAGCGAATAACATGCTACTTATCTCTCTCAAAAAACAAAAAAACATCTTTTATATGTACCAAAACAGAGCATGCAAGATTAAAGTTCACCCAAAATATACCCCCCAAAAGAAAACTCTGCTTTTTTACTCATCAAATAAAAAGCAAGAATTTCGTCCGCGCCGGGGTGTGCCTTGCTGCGGGGTGGTTGGTACCAAAGAAGAGCTCCAAGATAGAGGTCATCGGTGGTAGCGACGCCGCTGTCGTTGAACCCTCATGGGGGTCTGTTGAAGAAGTAGCCGCGCATACTATGTTCAAGCCCTTTGCGTTGGTCGGCTCGGCCAGGTAGCTTGCACCATTGCTGGCTCACCGGAGACAGATGGCTCACGCCCTGGTGGTTCGAGTCCAAGACCGGTTCAAATAGACTTTTTGTCAGAAAAGAGAGAAGAGGGTTTACTTTCAACTGCAATGTACAACAAAGCTAAGTAATGCGAGCTAAAGATTTTTGACAAATACAAAGACTTACTACGCAATTGATAGCTTAACATGGCAACCTCATGTCACAATAAATGCCTATTACAAATTGGCCACTACTGTATATACTAACAATTTCATGTCAACCAGTGACATGAATATATATATGTCTATAAATATGTATACACAGATGCGAACTCCAAGAAAGATATCACAATTTAACGTTAACGAATCAAAATATAATATCTCTGCTACTTCATCCGAAAAAAGGTGTTTAATGTGTACATTTCGTAACCAAGAATTCCAATTACAGCACCAAAAAGTGTAGTAACTTCATAAGGGTATGTAGTATCAGTACCTGGAGTCCATCCTTTTGTTATCCCATAAACATGAATTTGAAAAGATTCCTCCTCAGCCAATCGATTCTGAAATATATCTCTTTTTAAATGCGTCAACTTCTTCCAACTGTGTCAGCATTTGCTTGCCAGGGTACATATTATCCGACCTCATCCTCTCTCTAAATCCATATGCCGGTTTCTCGGCTTTTTTATAAGCCTCAAGCAACAACTTGTACTGTGCCATCCCTCCTAAATAGTCCATCATCTTCATACATCGAAATATCTTTTCCGAGTTATGAATATCCCCCCTCTTAGCGTACTCTTCCAAAATAGTTACATACGAGCCATAAAGCGGTCTCCCCTTCTTACCCTGCACAACCTTCTGCAGTATTGATTCTGCTTTTTCTACTTCCCCGGCTTTTACATAGAGCTTCACAAGTGCGTCCCACGTCAATGGGCCAATTCTGCACCCATTCTCCCCCATCCTTTTTGCCAATTCCTTACCCTTAGTGAGAAGCTTATGATTTGCATATACATTTAACAATACATTATAGTATACAGAAGAAACCTTTTTATGTCTCTTCAACATGGTCACAAATGCATTCTCGACTTCCTCTACATGCCCTAGCTTTCCCCACGCCTCAATAACAGCAGAGAATTCGTCCAAAGTAGGGTTTTCCTCACACAGCTTCCAAATTCTCTTGACGTCATCGGCTCTTCCAAGAGCTGCATATAAGGGAAGGAGAGACTTAAAAGCATTTCGGTTATTGCTATCAGCTTCCCCTTCCATCTCCTTGAGAGTTTTTTCGGCTTTATCATTAAGCCCTCCTACTATGTAGTGGCTTGCCACTAAAGCTCGAGCTGCAACATCGGGCTCGACACCATTCATTTTCATTGTTTCGATGATATTCTCCATACCAGCTATATCATGTGATCGGCCTTTCAAATCAATTAATAGCTTGTACGTGAACAAAGACGGCTTAACATTTTCCTTTTCCATCATTGTAAGCAGATCTGCAATTTTGTTGCGCCTATGCCTTTTATATAACAATAAGAGTCGGTTGCAAGAAAAGATGGTGACAGGCAATGAAAGATCCCTTATTTTGTTAAAGACTTCTTCCGCTTTCTTGATATTGTTGGTACTGACGTAATTAGTTAGCAGGGCTTCGTAGATTGCCTCGGTCTTAAAGGATTCGGGGATCCTTCTTATGTACCTTTCGGCCTTTTCAACGCCATGGACTTTTGCAATCAAGTCCAGATGATAAGCGTAATCATGGTCAACGAAGTTGAGGCGTTTAGTTGTTTCCAACCACTCCACAAACTGCCAATATTGACAGATAAAACAATCAAAACAGTTCAGAAATAAAAGAGAGATAAGCAAGAAGCGAAATTTTAAATAGAAAAACATTTGCATAAGATAAAGAAAGATGGTTGAATGTAAATTTTTCCTTATCTAAAATGTTCAAAAAACAAAAAGTTCAAAATAAGATGGTTAAGAAATTCCCTTGGCAAAATTCTCCTGCCCGTGAAATTTATTCTTATTTAGGCGCCTGTATGACCATATCTAAACGACATAGAACTGTGGGGGTATCCATACATATTTTCAAAAAATAATAGTAAATAAAGATCAGATACCTGTAAGGCCTTTCCATATAGCTGCCGTTTCCGAAGGCCATGCAAGGCCACGGAGATCTCGTCCCTCCCCAATGAGTTGCCTTCTTCAACCCATATATTAAGCACAGTGCTAAGAGACTCCCATGAAGCTTCCATTATAACCTTAAACAACGGAGGTTTCAGGTACTTCCCTTCGAATTTCTTGCTGATACTAAAATCAGTTTCATCATTTGATACTCTGAGAACATTGTCTACAGCTTCTGCCTCATCCGCTTCTGATTCATCGTCGGGGATTTCTTGCTCAATCAAAAGCTGTTTGTTGCCCTCATTGTCTGCAAATTTGTCGACTTTTCCACGTTCTTGTCTTAAATCTAAAAAAGTAAAAAATTAAAAAGAAAAAAAAATGTATGGAGGCCCTCTCATTTCTTAACAGTTAATGAAAGCTGCAGTTCCAACAGCTGACAAGGCTGATAGAGCTATTAAACTTAACAAAATAAGCAGTTGATTTCGTGGAACCCCAACTTAATAGACGGAAACAGCATAAATCAAAAGGAGCAAAAATTAAAGGGAAGCCAATCCAAAAAAATAAAATAAAATAATTGCAGGGTCTATTTCAAAATTGCATGTAGTTGAAAGGGCCTCCTTACATTTACCATCTAAAAAGTGAAAACTCATCATAGGCCTCATTGTTACCTGTATTAGCTCCAGATTGTGAACAAAGGTTTCGAATTGCAAGACATGTTGCCGAACGTCCACAAGGAAAATGATTTGTCGAAGCATGGCCTCTGTCTGTGTGCGAAGCTCTCTCAGTAAAATGCTTCAAGTTGCTATTTTTGACTCCCAAATTAGCACAAAAAGCTCGAGCAACAAATCTATGCGTACTCGGAGACCTGAAAACGTCATTGAGAAATCAAGAAGATATGCTGCATATTCAAGTAAAAGGATATGCAAGCGAATTGATAAATGGTGAAGTATACAGAACACACACACACACACACACACACACACACACACACACACAAATGGTGATTATTATCATGGCATTGTAATATGATCATTACTTCATATAAACTGTGTACACAAAGGGGTAAAAAAGGAACAATATATAATGTTAATTAATCAGGACCTAACAATAAACGTATGTGTTAAATTCAAAGAAATCTACCAACTTTTGCCTGATTGCACTTTGATCTGCAAGCTTTAGTTCGGTGGGGACTTTTTTTCCCTATTTCTCTTGAAGTTAAAAATATTGATTTGATGCAAAACACTCACTAAGTATCTAAAAAGCTCTTTCTAGGTTCAAAAACTTAAATTTTGGCCCACAAAATTACATTTGGTACACAAAAATCATCATAATATTCCTCAAAATATAGTTTTTTGCACCAAATCAAACTGCATGGATCATATGCAATTGGAAAATAAGTTAGTAGGCGCATTTGCAGTAATTAAAAAAAAAAAAGACCAGCAACAACAACAAAAGCAACAGAAATGTATCACAAGATCATTCTTTTGGGTGTTTTTCGATCAATAAATAGGCACTAATTCTTCGCAAATAAGCACTAAAAATAAAAATAAAAAAATAAAGAAATCCAAAGAGTTCCCAATCGTACGATACCACACTGAGAGGATTCGAAGGAGGAAAAGGAGGTTTCACCATCACCTTGTGATGTTCGCTGCTCTTCGGAGCGCCAACATGGCGTTCGATGAAGAAACCCTAATTGCTAGAACTCTTCGAAGTAGGAGGAGAAGAGGAGAGGAGCGGTGGAGGAGAAGGGGAACTCTTTTCGTACTTAGTCTCTAGTCTCCAATGGGGGCCGTTAAAACCCTAAAACCCTTCACTCCGAGCGGAGGAGCGAGAGAGAGAGAGAGAGGACACCCACTTGAACGAGAAGTTACACTGTGGACCTGGTCCACCACGTCAGCTAGAATCTGCTCATGATTTTCATTTTATTTTTAACCCTGAAAATAGAAAAATTAAATTGCCGAATCGTACCGAATCATTTTTGCCTAGTTCCATTCAATTTCTATTGGCAGTTTGGTTGGATTTGATTTTACCAATTTAAAACTGATAAAACTGTATAATGAAAATTATAAGAGATTGATACAGATTAACTGTTAATTAGAAAATAATTGTTTTTACTATTGAACTAAAAATTATCTGTAATTGATACCACCGGGTGCACACTTGCTACGCCAAATAAACGTTCGGGTCCAAACCCAATTAACTAATTCAATTAAACCGAAATATTTAGGCTCGATTTGTTCCCAAATTTGATTCGATTTGATTCGGTTCAATGGGAAATAATTACAAGCGTAACATCTAACTTAATTGTAGGTTAAATTACCCAAAAAAAAAAATCAGCACTTTAAACATCATTTTAATTGTTTCTATTATCAAAATTTAACCAATAAAGTCGCAAATATGGAGAATTAAACTCAAAACTTTTTACTCTCGTACCATATTATTAACCAAAAATAATAAACTTAACACATGTCACTACAAACAACTGATCACTAATTTCTCCACTAACTTAATTAATTAATGTATACACAGGAAAAGGCCACCCCATAATTTCAAAATAATAATAATAAAAATAATAATAATAATAATAATAATAAGGTTCATATCCTAACAAAGAAAATGCTAAGCTCCGGACCGTTATTCCCGTCCGGGTTGAGCATATAAAACGACTCCGAGTCTTTCCCGCCAACGACCCGGTCAAAATGCGCGCGCATGTAGGCCAAGTCCCCCTCTCCTTCCCGGCCGTCGCCGACAACGTCAGCGGGGAGCACTCCAGCCCCCGCGGAAACCGTCCGGAGGAGGCGCGCGACGGCGAGGTCGCCGTCGGTGGGGTCGCGGCGCACCGCGTACCCGGCCTTCCGCCCGTTGACGTACGCCGTCCACAGCGGCTCGTCCAGCAGGCGGCTGGGGCCCACGGCGGCGCCGTCGGAAATGTCCGGAAGGTTCCTCTTGTCGCACTCGAGGGCGACGCGGAGGTGGTCGGCGGCCATCTCCTGCATGAACTTGCCGGTGGGGACGGCGAGCTCGAGGAGGAGGGAGGGGGAGGGGCTCTGGGGAGTGTCCTGGATCGCGAGGGCGATGCGGGCCTTGCGGTGGCCGAAGAGGGTGCCGGTGGTGCGGGAGGAGGCGGAGGAGGGGGTGCGGGAGGGGCCGGGGGCGGCGCGGAAGGGAGGGAGGGGAGGCGGCACGGGAGGGCGGAGACTGAGAGGGATCGAAGAAGGAGCGGACCGCCCGGAGGGTGCTATCTTGGCCGTGGGGCGCGCGGCTGCAGCGGCGTTATAATGGGCCACCGTGGATTTTTCTATTCTCTTTTCTTACTTTTATTCTGGGGTACAGGACGGGACGGGACGGGGACGCGCCTACGGAATTGTGGTGGAGGGAGGAGTGGGGGAGGGGAGGGAGGGACAGTTGGTGGTGGTGGTGGTGGTGGTGGTGGTGGTGGTGGTGTGAGAGAGAGGGGTTTTTAATTTGAAGAAAAGGATTTTGTGGGTGCACGTAGAACATGCATGCATGAGCGGGATATCATGTTTAATTGTTTTCATTTATTTCAAATTTGTTATTTTAATCATTACTTTGTTTTCTGTTTAGGTCGTGTTTGCACTTTGAATAGGGATTAGTGGATAACCACAACATAATTTGGGTCATTTATATATTCACTAGTAGTCACAAAGTACATGCTTGGATATAAATATTGCTTAGTACGTTCCTTGCTTAATGATTTTGATTCTTGGAAGAAATATTCATTCAACAATATTATTATAAGTACCCAAAAAAATATCAAGGATTTTTTCAATCTTTTAACTTTCCTTCTGAATGGTTGGTGGAATTAACAATAGCTGGTCTTTCAAACGAACATATAATAATATATATATATATATATATTATATATATATAATATAGAGAGAGAGAGAGAGAGAGAGAGAGAGAGAGAGAGAGAGAGAGTTTTGAAGCAATCAAAAATTTAAGAAACTGATCACTATTTTTTCGTATGAATTCTTTTATAATTCTCTTTAGATTTTATTTTTTGATGTGTAATTGCGTATTAGCTCTAATTTTTAGTCCCCTGTATTTCAATCCACCTGAGTTTTGAATGGTAGGGAAAATCTTTGACTATATGTCCGCCACGACGACACAGATCAAAGAATTAAATTAATCTAATAAGACACAATGGAGTTACCAAATTCTATTAGAGAGACTATAATTGAAAGTAATTGCACTCCTAAGAATTATTCCCTATAATTTGATCCAAGTTTTGTCATGTATATAAGACTCGAATTCAGACTTTTTACATTCACCCAGATGTCTTATCATCAAAATACTATATTATTATATATAATAGTAGGGCTGCTGTGTCTTAGAGCAGCAGCAGCCCTGTGCTATAAAGTTTTCCACCTCCATCTATCAAGATGGAGGGCTGAGATTAAAAACCCACTTAACAAGCTTCACTATTTAAGCCCATTAGAATTAACAAGACTACTATTCTCCTCTCCTCTTTTCTTTTTTTTTTAATTTTTTCCTTCTTCTCCCTCTCCGCCAATCTCTCTCCCTCTAGATCTCCCTCTCTGTGGACGCACCTTGTCACATTCAACATCCAAAGAAAGTCTTTGACACAGGATTTATGGCACTAGAGTTTTTTCCTCTTTTTTTTTTTTTTTTTTTTTTTTTTTTGGGCTTCAAGACAGGGAGGCTGAGGGTTGGGGGTGCGGCGCACCAGCGCCTGCATGCGACGGGGGAGGGTGGCGAGGAAGCTCAAAGGTTTTTTTTTCCTTTTTTTTCTTCCATTTTTTTTTCCTTTTTTTTTTTTTTTTGCTTCCGGCAGGAGGGGTGAGGGTTGGGGGGTGCGCGCGCACCAGCGGCGCGCGGCACGCACGCGACGGGGGGAGGGTTGATAGCACAGGGGCTTTTTTCTCTCTCTTTCTCTCTCTGACTTTTTTTTTTTTTCTTTTTTTCCTTTATTGCTCCAGGTTGGGAGCGGTGGGTGGTGGGGTGTGGCGCACACAGCGTGCGCGTGAGGAGGGGGGAGAGGTGGCCTACCGCACCTAGGGGGGTGGCCGTGTGAAGGATAATCAATCTCTCTCCGGCGGCGGCGACAGATGAACAAGGTGGTCCACAGGAGAGGGGGATCTAGAGGGAGAGGGAGAGGAGAGAGATGTGAAGAGAGGAGAAGAAGGGAAAATTAAAAAAAGAAAGAAAAGAGGAGAGAGAATAGTATTCTGTAAATTCTAACGGGCTCTAACAGTGGAACTTGTTTAAGTGGGTTTAATCTCAGCCTTCCATCTTGTAGATGGGGTGAGATTTAATAGCACACGGGCTGTGTGGCTCTTAAGAGCACAGCAGCCCTACTCTATATATATATATATATATATATATATATAATATATATTATATAGTCCGGTACGGTCTTGTAAAAGTACCAAGCACTGGTGCTTGTAATTTTTTACGTTAGATCACCTTTGATCATTTTTACCCGGTAAGATTATACTATTCAAACCAACCACCATTCAACCGCAGGGGGCCCAATCATCCTACGGCAACTCTTTAATCCAAGGTCCGAAAACTTACAAGCACAATGACTTGGTACTTTTAAAAGGCATAGGAGCTCAATCTCTCTCTCTCTCTCTTCTCTCTCTCTCTCTCTCTATATATTATAATATATATATATATAGAGAGAGAGAGAGAGAGGAGAATTGAGCTCCTATGGCTTTAAAAGTGCCAAGTCATTTGTGCTTGTAGTTTTTTAACTCTGGATTAATAGATGTGCGGTTAGGATGATGTGGGCCCTCTTGGTTGAGTGGTGGTTGTTGAATAGTGTAATCTAACGGGTGAAAATGATCAAAGCGTAGATCTAACGGTTTAAAATTCACAAGCAGCCAAGTGTTTGGTACTTTTACAACACCATATCGGACTATATATATAATATATATATATATATATATATATATATATATAATATATATAATATAGTTGTGCTGGGTTGCTTATGGAAGCACGGGGACTCCGTGCTTCCAAGTCGTTTTGATGTTCGCACTTTCGATCAGACGACTCGGCCTCCGATTGAAGAGTTGATCTAGAATATTTGAAAGTATCCAATAGAAATAATTGCGTATTTTTACTATCATTTGCCTAGTAATTCGAAGGGGTTCAAAATTAATAATTTAACGCCGTTGGTGACGATCGTGCAACTTTTAACGTGTAGAAATATCCAAATCACATGAAATTTTCGAATAGAAAATTCTTTATATCATATAAAACAAGATCAACATAACTTTGATACTAAAATTTTAATGTCGATATATTATATTTTGTAAGATTTTTTTATTTCAGCCGTTGATTTTGAGCAACTTCGATCGACAGCAAATGATATCGAAAATAGCAAAATTATTTTCGAGATACTTCATAATATTCTAGATCAAGTCTAAGCGGAGCCGATCGTCGATTCGAATTACTCCTTTCTGTACCCCCGAACATCGGAGAAACAAAGTGAAAGTATGGAGCCTCCGTGCTCTATAAGTACCTGGCCACACTCATCTATATAGGGTATACTATATATATATAATATATACTGTAACTAGATGTCCTCAAGCACAAAATCGGAAAAAATTGTAATGGTTGGTTATCCGAGTTGCAAATTAAAAATATAGTTACTTTTATATTTTCGACTACGTTTATTTTTTAAAAAATAAACAAATATGATGTATCTACCTTTTCTCATAATATATATATATATTTATTATATATACTATATTATATATATATATAGAAATTGAAGATGAAGAATAAAAGAAAAAAAAGAAGAAGAAATGATAAAAATAGTCTAAAAAAAAACTATTAGTCTTAATAGATGAGAGCATTAATATAATCAAAGATGATGTAGAGCGCACATTACTCATATAAAATCATTTGGAGGCGAATAAACGCGCAAGAGTGCCACACTCTCTTTATCTCCTCTGATCCTCGGATCAATAATATACTACCACAATATATACTACTATATGCTTAATATATCAAAAATAAAAAAACCACAACAACAAGAATCATAGAAATAATAAAAAGAAACAATTCTCGACATGTATACTCCGACTATGTGGCCACCAACAGCGGCGTGATATCCGGTGCCGGCCGCCTACTTCTCGATGCTCTCGAAGACATTCCCGGCCACCTGACCCCCGGATATCTCCGACGAGCCCTACCAGCGCTGAGAGCCACACCGGAGGCCAGAGCCGCGCCGTGGGAGCGCATCAAGTCGCACCTCGACCGCCTGCGAACGCTCGCCTGCACCCGAAGGTTACATAATCGCTAGGTTGAGCAAATTTCGTGGCCTGATTCCTTTTAGCTGCGTTTTTGAATTTATAAATCTTTCATGACCGTGCAGGTCGACAAAGACTTCTTGCATGGCGAAGGCAGTGGAGCGAGTGAAGAGAGCTGAAGACTCGCACCGCCGACATCCCTGGCTGCCCGTCTGTGGATGGCCACTCGAGACCGACGAGGTTATCGTCTCCCACCGCCACCGCACCCCCGCCATCCGTGTTTGAGCTTACTGTGTGCTGCAATAACGATCGCGATCTCTATTCGGAGCGTCGTCGCGAACCTCGGTCGCTCCGCTGAGAACTCTTCGGCGAGATCGCGATGTCGGCGGGCACGGTCCGTAGCGGCTTGTTCTCATCCAGAGAGGCCGGGATGACGACGAAGAGAAGAAGAGAATAGACGATGTTGAATGGAGAGGAGGAGGAGGAGGAGGAGGAGGAGGATCGGACGTCGATGTGGGCAAGGTGGGGTGGCGACTTTTGAGAGATGCTCTACAGGGTCTAGTGCACCGCGCGCGCCCGCGGCGACCGTCGAAAACGCGGAGAGTGGTGGAAGGAGATCGACATGAGTTTGTGCTTGACAGACGTGCTTTAATTTCAACGTTGTCAAGAGTTAATTTGTGCATGATCGCTAGAGATGAATGTCGTGCTGTTTGATAAGTGTTCATTCATCGTCCCAGTCTTGGAGAACCAGTAAATACTCTATATTGTTGTTAAAAGCTCTAGTACAATTTTTCTATGTTATCTCTGGATCAATTTGGCTTTTACATACTTACCGAAAAACCATCTCAAATTTCAAAACAATTAATGGAAGATTCAACAATTATTCCCTACCATCAATTATGATATTGTGCTAAAAGCAAAAAGGGGTGGTGGCTAGCTAGTTTAATGTGTATATTCAGGCTAAGTTGGATTGTAATGAAAGTGAAGGGTTGAAAGTTATTTTGATAAGATATATTTTTATTTTTTTTGCAATAATTTTACAGCCGAGGCAATTTAGCTGTAAAAAAATAGTGTGTATTAAGTAAGCCATGTCCTGTGTGACTATCAATACCTGCTGTAGTACGGTTTTTTGCCATTAATTGAACGGTAAGCTAGATGGGATAACAATATTTATGCTAATTACTAGCTAGGATCCTAAAAAAGTGCCCTACGTGAAATTCTATATATATTGTTATTACTTTTCCTATGTAAGTTCGATCATTACTTTTACCAATATTCATTAATTGACAAATAAATAAAAAATTCTGTAGACATATATTACTCAATTAAGGGCAACAAGCATAAAGGCGTATAGTGATCAATTATGAATAAGAATGAGAAAAAGCTACTAGCTTCTTCGGTGGAAAGAAACTACCACACTTTTTCCTGTTGTACTGCGCGTTGCCACCTTCTTCCTTATGTTAGGCAAAAATTTGAAATCTGAATTACTACAACTTTAATTTCAGAAAAAGTCTTAGCAGCCACTTGAGTTGTCCTCACTAAATTAAGGCTCAATAATTTTTAAAATCATCTACTGTCAGATAAATTTTTATACATACTATAGATGACCGCATAAAATCCAAGTTAATATCCTAGTTTAGCCAAATATTATACCAGCGCAATACTAAATACTCATCGATAGTACCAACTCTTGATACTATGCGAATTTTCTAAACCGTTAGATCTATCATTTGATTACTTTCACTCTGTAGATTTATACTATTCAACCACGCACCGTCAACCCTAAGAATATCACTATCCATTATGAGTGTACATTTTTTTATTCAAACGGTCGAAAACGTCATAGGACCCAAGCGTTTTGTACTATCGATAGATATTAGTAACATAATTTTATAAATCATCCACTGCAACCATAACGAATCTCAAAATACATATAATGAATAATGAAATGAGACTGTTTCGCTATACAAGAGTATTTTATAATATTTTTTTTGTCCAAACTCCAAAATCAGTTTAGGAGACCCATGACGATGATGAGCTAACCGTTACATATGCTTAGCTACGAAGAGGCGTGCGCGCAGCGATCGAGTAGAGTAGGCACGCCTCTTTCGTCGAAATCAGTATGAGCATGGATTCCGCGCGGACCAAGACCCTGCCCGCGTGACCGTTTGACCATCCGTCACTCTACACGTACACCCCTCCTTTCTCAGAGAGCTCAGAAGAAAGAAGAAAAGAATAGAAAAAAAAACAAAAGGTAAGTGTGAAAATGTGAATAGAGAGGACCGCTACTAATTTAGCAGCGGGGCGTGCGCGTCGTGCCGGGCATGTGCTGTCAGAGGCAATCATTCCCCCTTGCCTCAACAAAGTCAGAATTTATCTCGGGATTTGGGCGTGGGTGGTTCGAGTCGGCAATCTTGACCCGTTCTGCATATAATACATAAAAATTCGTGGAAAAAGTTGCTTAATTGTCGGAAATCTGACTGTGGTTTTGTGGGTTGATCGGTTAGTATTGAGCTCGGGCGCTATTGCTTGAAATGTTTAGATGATTCAGTTCCAGTCTGGCGATCCATCAGCGAATCATCAATCTCAACCATCGGATTTGGCGGACCAGTTGTTAGAGTAATGCTATTCTGACACTTCCCAAATAGATAGTATCGGAGGTATGCAATGCTACCGCGTTTTATTTTATTTTATTTAGAAATCAACTTACTGGAATATAATCAACTAGAATTCGAACGTTGGGACGCAATATTTTCACCATATGATTACGATCGACCGTTTGTCGACGCATTCGTCGGAGATTGCAAACCCGAGGACCAATCGCAACCAAACATGCTGCTCACTTGCCCTACAGCACAAATTTTATATGGCGGACCCAACATGCTTGAACGTAAACTTTTTCGATTGTGCTTCTGACCTAGGTTGGCTCCCTCCTTTAATATAACTTACATATATATATATTCATTATTAGTGAACTCGAGAACCGGTGAAAGAATAGAGACTTTTTAGCCCATGCGTGTTTTGAAAGCAATCGATTTGCTAGTGGCCAAAAGCGTGGCAGGTGGGTAATGCTATACGTTACGACCAATTTTATAACATCATTTGATAATTGTATGTAGCTGTGTTTATTGTTAGAGTGCAAATTTCACGAATGAATAAGGGGAATTAGTAATTCGCGGTGGAATCCAACATTATATTGATTATCGATCGGGCATGTAAGCAAGTATTGTAGATGTGTCTCCACCCCAATTAGAGGAAAGCAATTCTCTAAATACTCAAACATGCAAAATGTGGTAGGAAAAAACAAAAAAAACAACAAAACTACAAAAGAGAAAAATAAGTGACTTTTTGTGTCAATAGCACGGAAATCGATTAAATGAAACTCGCTATAAAAGAAATCTCCTAATGCCTTTACATTTTATCTATGTCAGCACTTCACAAAAGAGTAATATATATACATACAATAGTTTACTGGTTTTGTTTTAACAAACATGGAAATCCCCTGTTTTTAAAGAAACAAATAACAATTAATTCATATACCCCATCTGATAATTGTAGGAATATCTTTTTAACTTTTGAACAGCGCTTCAAGCATGTCTTGTTTTTGCTTAACAATCGCTTCGGTAGAAGCCGAAGTAATGCTCCTCCTCTTGCGTGGAGGAATGTCAATCCCTAGCTCCTTGCGCGCTGTTCATACTGGCTTTAACTTTTCCGACAGCACCAAACCGCGGCGCATCAACCTCAATTCCTGAAACACTTTGGTGCAAAAACGCAGAAAGCATCCTCCAACTTCTTCTGTCAATTTGCTCATTCTCAGAAGAAGCCGGTATGAAAAGCCATTTAGAGGAAGACTCTTTGAGTAGAAACTTGCATGGTTTATGCTCCGCGGCTCGATGACATCTCCTCAGTGGCGCTTCCCATGGAGTAGCTCATGCCTTTGCTCATTTGTCACAGTGGCCGGGCTTGTCCGGATAGAGCGATCAAAGTGTTAACGTTTACATAATTCGTCTTCGTTGTTTAGTAAATGTGCAAGTTAGGGATGCTTGAAGAAGTCATTGAGGGGTGGTTGGCGCGGGATGAATTTTCCATGCAGTGCTGCTGCTGTTGTCGTCACGACAATGGCATCGTTTGTGCTCGGATTCAAAAACTTGTAGCCTGAAAGAGAAAACAGAAACAGTGCATTTCTTAAGAGTCAGCATACAAATGCAAAATTATCTACGTAAAACTATGTGACATCTTGTGATATAGTCGCTATTTCTGGGGCTTAGGTTGGGAAGCATTCCCAAAGGAACCAGCTTTGGCTTAGAGGTCCTAAAATCTGTAAGTGGTTTCGACCGTCCCTCCCAATGCATATAAATGCTGGTGAAAGAGCAACGCCGGAGAAGCATCTTACTACGCTGGTTCCTATTCTCTCTACTACATTTAAAGGGGGGGGGGG